>NC_069117.1:14484416-14784416 GCF_025612915.1 Magallana angulata
CAGCGCCATTTTCAGACCCATTGGGAATTAATTCGAGAACGCGGACTAGCAATATTTAATTATAACAGCGGGAAAAGGTTAAGGTTAGAACTGCAAGACACACAAGAAAGTGTTCGAAGAATAATCAAAGATGGCAGTCAATTATTAAATATATCAAATTCTGAGCGTCAAGCATGAATCAAAACTTCGTCAAATCATTTGATTTTTTCTAGATTTAGGGATTGTTGGTAGCGGCATCCTATCCAGAGAAGATCAGCGCATTTATTTACAAATCAAAAAAATTGTTCCTAAAACGCTAGCTTTGAAATAGCTGCAAAACTATAACTCTTCCGGAAAATCCGCGAAGTCAGCCGTATACATGTACAGCTGGCTTTGAAATTTTTTAAACTATTTCAAGCGTGCATGTTTATGAATCTATCCTAAGACTAAAAAAAAGTATGAAGAGAGACATGGACCACCTCTAAAATATAATGTTGTTTTTAAAAGTATTTCAGTGAAAGAAGAAAGTTGTTCCTTAACATCAGCTTTAATAGAGCAAGTTTTGACGTATGTTGAGTCGGATGTTATCCCGGACAGTCCGATTTCAGCACACCCGACACGTGACACTGGCAAATGACACTGACACAACTTGTTACTGAAGCTGTTCTTGGAAGTTCGCCATATCATTTTTTAAATGTCTTTTATTCTATTTACTGTAATTTATCTTAAATAAAAATTTAATTGTTATTATATTAGGGAATAATTGATAAGCCATACCTAAATACAAAATGTGGTAACTTAAATAGGATTCAGAGGATGAAAAGGTATAAAAGAAAAAAAATCATATGTAGACAAACAATAGATCCCGAGCGATGATCGATCTTTGATTGGTTGTGCATTAAATAATTTCGATCCTTTAAACTACATGTTTTATTCATGTTTCGTTTATTTAAAGAAAGTATATTGATTAAGTTCGTGTTAGTCATATATTTTTATTTCACAGATTTGCCGAAGTATTTCAAATCTTTACTGTTGTGAAAATTCATAATAACAATATCACATTTCCTTTCTCCGTACAAATAAGATACTACCGTTTGTATATACTTAAATATATGTATGGTTTGTAGAACGTCATTGCGTCTCTAGAATAAATCAAAGTAGAACCAATGCGGATTTCAAACAAAAAAATCTGAAAAGGATTGGTTCAAAATTGAAGATGTCATACAGGGAATGTATCCGCGATCCCATTAAACGATATCTGCTGGTCTGTAGCTCTCGGTCTGAAAATTTCAGATGGACAACCTGGTACAGTTCCAACCTCTTGTACCATTATATGGTGTTGAGTGAAAATAAACTGAACTGAACCTGTTATAAAATTGCAATATATGGTGCACAAAAATTGCGTTAGTTTTGACTTCTTAGCCTCATTCACATAAATTCTGTGAAAAAATGGTGCAACTAAGGAAGGAGTCTTATCTGGTTTTCGACTTATCAAAAGTAAATTTGATTAAATGTTCAAAATCAAGATGAAAGGAAATTAAAATATCATATTTGTCTTTCTTTTTTACTATTATACAACTTGGCATATAAATAGTAATCAAAGTTTAGAATCTAACAAGGATTATATTTTTGGTGGAACATTGGCGTACTATCACATGTTTTTGCAATTCAGAAGTGCTGTAGAATCATGAATTTATTTTGCTTTTATAAAACAATAACATTAAAGCTGGACGTTTTCAGCTAAGTAAATGCAAGCTTATATTAAGATACTCGGGTTTCAAAATTTGTTTTTGAAATAAAATTTGCCTATTAAATTTTGAAAAGCTTTTTTAAGCGCTCATTCTATAAATTGATTTATGTGAAAATATAATTAAAATCGGATTTTCTCTCTTATCAAAGAGTAAATATGTAGCTTTTCTGTCAATTTATATCTGTATGTATGAAAATGACAATACCAAACTGTCAACCATCACAAAAATCCATTAAACGAAATACAAATTCAAAGCACAGCAACACGAACCTCTAAAAACATATAGGTAGGATCAGGTGCCGAGGAGGAGTGAGCATCCTCTGCTGACAGGTAACACCCGCCGTGTGCTCTTTGTTGTAATCGGAAAAAAACCCGGAAAATTCCGTAGACAATTAGTTGATTAATTATTGTCTAACAGTTAGTATAAAAAACGTCAGTCAGCATGCGAAAAGTCTTCATCAGAAATATTTTATTATTGGAAGCATAGAAAAATAATCAAAATATCTTCATTTAAGAAAATGACATGAAATGCTGACTAAACAATATCATTTTTAGTTTACATATATTTCAATTTAGTAGTATAAGCTGATATAAATTCTAATATTCTATCATTTTATTGAAGAATAGAATCTTCATATCATAAACAGGTGTCTGCATAACTGCAGATAACTACATTTTCTTTCCACATATAAGTTGAGAAAAAAGTTAGTGACCTTGATTTGACCTTTTGGCAAAAAAACAAGAAGGTCAAATTTGGTTTAACTTATACAATTATTTGGTTATGTGACCTGTTTGACTATTTAAAAAATCATGAATTTCTTAATATAAGACGTATGTCTGATAACGAAAAGATTCCTTCTTTAAATTCTTCAGAAAATATACTATTGATATCGTCACTTTACTTGCCTCGGACATTGAAGTGTGTTAAATTCACGTGCAGATCTAAAGTCGCAATTTTTACAAATTAAAAAAAAAAACTGCACCACTTCACTCTACGGGGCTGGTGAACTGACGGTGTTTAAAGGAATATTTTAAGGAAAATTATTTTGGAATCAAATATATATGTACAAAAATGTGTTCGGAATAAAAGATTAATCTGTCCAAAACTAGCACAAATTTATGTGCATCTTAAATTGCAACTTTTCAATAGGAATTGTTGCTTCCAGGTCATCCATCCGAAAGTTTTCAGACCGGAGCTACAGACCTGCAGTTAATCAAACAATTAACTGCCTAATAGAGCAAAACAATGCAAAACAATGCTAGAGGATTACATACAATGTACGGTTTAATACTGTGTATCCAATGAATCAAAAAAAAAAAATTTGCTGGTTGTGTGAATATGGTACATTTGAACACTTGCAGTGTATATATGTATTTCCCAATGCGAAATGCCTTGAGCGTACATCAAACAATAAAACTAGACCTGAGTGCTACATGTGCCATTCGAAGCCCATCATTCCTCGTCCGTTACGTTGATTGAGATTCGGCGCCGTGACGCATCCATAGATGGCACCGGTAAAAGACTAACAGAGTCCTGGTTGCGTGACAGGAGAAGGGGTATCTAATGTAGTGGATGGGCACACTTTGTTAACAACGAATTTGACACGAAACTTAGATTTAATTCAATTAGTAATGGAAACAATGCCTTGCAAACTGTAACCAGAACATTAGTGCTGCCCCTGCTCAAAATATAACAAATCTCGCGAGGTTTTGTGTTCTCGTGCGAGCAGCTATTTGAAACTGATTATGTCTGATTAATCAGTGTGAGCCGTATATTTTTGTTGGACTTTAAATTCATTACATACGCTTCACTAATTACGTCTAATTAGCTTTTCTCGTTAATCCTTTTTCCGATTTTTGTTGTCTAAAGCAATTTTCAGGAATACAATGATGTTGCATTTCTTCATAAAAATTTTGAATCTGGCTAACAAAAAATATAGTGATGTTATACAAAATTAAAGAATCAATCTTACATATTTTCAAGTTAAAAGGAGATCCAAATAGTATTAAGTACCCCTGATTTCAAAACATATGAAATCAAAGTAGGAAAAACATCTTTTTTAAAAAAAGTCTTTTTCGCCACGTTAATCAAAAATAAGAAGAGCCATAGGCAACATCAGTCTCAAAAGTAACACATTTTTGTTTTCTTATGTTAAACAATGGACTCATTTTTTGGTCCCACCCGCTTGTGATCAAGAATTGAAAAAATAAATATACATTCCGCCTTTACAAAAATTTTGATTATTGAGAATCAAAATTTGCATAAATTTTGATTCTAAATAATCTAAATTTTTGTTAAGGACCTATGTATTCTCCATATGTTTCCAAACACAGGTTTACTCTGTGATGTTTTTTAAAAAAATGCCTACGTATGTTTGTTCACTTTACTTATGCATTAATGTTAAACCTATGAATCGTATGGTTCTTGGTAATAAACAATACAATACCATACACCAATTTTTTTTTTACTGTTCCGTACATGGGCTTCAATATTGATTTCGCCCGGGTCACGACCTGAACAAACAATATAGTGTTTCTTATAGACATACAAAGTAATTTCATTTTTCAAGAAAAGCTGCATATGAAGAGTGCGCCGTTCAACATTTAAACAAATTTGGGTCTTTTCTATCTTAGTATACCTTTTTCAAGGTTCAATTGATATTAACCCAATGGTTCTAAAAATAAATTGAATATAGTTGAACAGTTAGACCTTGGCGATGACAATGAAAATGACGCACGCAAGGCAAATTACTTCTGAAAAGCTTTCTACTCAGATATGACAACAGAGATTTTGTACTTTAATCGAGATGAAATTAGACTTTCTGAAATGATAACTTTAATTTCCAAATTTGCCTTTTTTATTATGAATTTTACAATCGTATTAATTGGGGTGCATCAATGAATAAATATAAAACATCTTTTCTTCTTTTTTTGTAGTTGTCTCTTATTGTAGTTGGCATAAGTACATTTTTGATAGAAAATCGCCAAACGTTAGACATTTAGGAACTGGGGCAGTTATGTTCATCATTTTTTTTCCTTTTATTTCTTTTGTGTAAAACTGAATAGAATTTGATTGATAAATTCACTCGTTAAAGCACTTCATGCACAATGGTCTATATACCCGTACATGTATATACTTTATATGTATCCAGTATGATTGTCGCGCCGTTGACATTAGCTTGACAGGGAACATTGTAGTTTTAGATCTGGCCGGACTATCGAGGGGGGCCTTGCAGCAGCAGCGAACGTGATGAATTCCAGATTTATTCAAATTTGAATTGATGTACACACCATCACATTATTGGCATCGGTCAATCATGAATGCGGCCCCAGACTTTGAGTTGATTGAAGCTCCGAAAGGACACCGCATTTCTATTGATTCCGGTCCACAACGTGAAAAGTGCATACACGGCGTTTGACGGGTAACCACACTGTATATTACAGGAGAAAGGCTGTATATCTAAATAAATATATGAGTATTAAGGCTTTTAAAAACTCTGAATTGCTGCTTTTTTTCTTTTGAAGCATCATATTAATGATTTTCCCCTGCTATTGATAGAAATGCAAGTTATTTTCTGCATAGTTGACAGTAAAACGTGTATTTACAAAATTGTTGCTTATAGCTTATTGTAATATCATGACATCATCGTCCCTACTTCTAAACAATGGGCGTCTTAATTCTCTATTCTTACTCATAACGACTAGACTTTTTTATGGCTTGGTGTTGTGGATTTTGACAGATTCTGGCGATTTTCATAAAAATGACTGGTCCCATGGGTTCCATTGGCAACGCCAAGATTCCACAAAGGCTAACAAGACAACAAGCAGGTGTTCGGCTCTGCTCACCGCATCCCCTCCTGTCTGGCACAGAGAACTTAAGAAATCGTAAAACGGCAAAAAACGGAAAATCATTGACTGACTTCTGGGTGCAGCTTTCTGACCAGTCTATACATATGGCTAATATAATTCCTCCGTCAGAAAGTATCAATTCTAAGCTCAACGTACTAGTAATAAAATAATAATTCTGGTACTTTGCTTATACAATGTCATGTATATAGGGAAAAAAAGAAGGCATTCGAGATTAATTTCAGCGTATTAAAAACTTTTACTGAATTGAAGGACAATATCAACCGTACAAGTACAAACGAAATCAAGACACATTGATAAGGTTCAGAACGTACTAAGCCTGACTCTCTCTGTAGTGTTAGGAGGTGGGAAAGCGACAGATTGTAAGCTTGTTCACTAATCAGAACACTGTCTCTTGACCTTACACTGATTACGGAAACCTTCTCCATGTTTCGTGAGTTCCGGTTACTCCGGGTTGGGGACGAAATTATGGCATTGTGAAATCACATTCGTTTTCATGCATGGGGAGACTTTTTACGTTTATACATTATGTAACAGCAAAGAAGACAAACAAAACGAGACTGAAACATCCCACTAATGTTGCAGGTCAAATGCACATTTGTAAATATTTTATATAATTTATTACTTGCAATGTTGATGTAGTTTAAAATGGAAAGTTATAAAACCTTAATTATGATACAAGAGTTTGCAAGTGAAAATTTGCTTCATTTTTTTTCTATGTTGGGAGGTTAATGTACGACATTTCGCTACAAGTAAGTAAAGATGAGTTAACACCTTATAGATCGACACATATTTTCTCTCCTTAATAAATTCAAAGGAATGTGTTCTTAAGACTTTTAAGAAATAATGACTGGAAAGTGTTTTCTTTAAGAAAGATATAAATCGTCTTGCCTGAAAAAACACCGATTGATTTTTAAACAGGACAAGAATGAAAATCTGCCATACGACCAAGCACCAAATAAGTGTTTTTCTTCTGATTTAAAACGATTGTATCAGAGAAATATTCCCGGGGGATTCCTTTACCTGTGTAATAATGTACAGGTATGTTTTCCCACCTGTCGAGTTCTCGACACGTGCCTCTTTGTTACTCGAGGGATAATCCCTTTAAACATGGCAATTAAGATTAGTGGTGGTCATGTCTTTCTATCTGTCGACACTGATTTGGAAGATTTCGTTACAAATATGGCGTTATTTAAATTTCAGAATAATTAAAAGAAATATAAAAATTAACCAGTTGCCATATGCATTGCAGGAAATAATTTTAGATGGATTCCCTATCTGCCTTAAATCTGTATGGTTATTTCTAACACAATTGCATAATCATCCTCTAACATGTACAGAATAAACGAGACGTCCTAATCAGACAGTGTCTTTTTTTGGGTTTTAACGCTTGAAATAATAGAACTTAAACAAATAGGTGCGATTTACCGGTGTCTCAATCAACAGTCACATCCATTCAAATGCAACACACTGCTGTTCTTTAAAACCATTCAAATTTTATAATAGTTTATCAATTATTAAACTTGCTTTAATATTGTCGCTCAGTATTATGTAACGATACATGTCAAATTCAGCGGTGAAGCTATCATTTGTGTTAGGTGGGAGGGTTACTATTGATCAGTTTGACACCACAAAATAATGCTCCGATTTCCAGACTTTAGCATTCGTCATATTACGCATTTTATTTCTTTATCGCAGATTGCTATTTTCATTGTACAATAATACTAATAAAAGTATTACAATTACAGAGTTCCAATATTATCTTATGAATAAGGGGAACTATTTGAGAACTTGATATAAAATGAATTCTAACTTCTAAGAATATAAGAAATTGCAAACATGCTTCCTTATACGAACCTTTTGAATTTCAAAAACATTCAATTCTGTGTGTATGTAAATATAAGTAATAAACAGCAATATAAATATGATCATCGGGATTTGAACTTGATCAAATCTTCTAAGAAGCCATTCGGGTTTCACAGGATTATAGATCACGTGACCAAGTTCATATCCCGGTGAACTTTTTAACATGCTGTTTATTTCTTCAATAAAATCAATTTATTTTAGCACTGTGTAATTTTATTTAAATATCTATAAACTCACATACATGTATATATCTTGATTTATGTGCTGATACTTGCAACTTTAAAAGCATTGAAAGACTAAGTATGAATTGATGTAGAAAACCCCCTACTGCAAAAATATTTAGATAAACAATCATTAAAAATATACCATTGAAATGCACGAGGAAACAAACATTAAGAATATTAACAATACCTAACACCAAAGTAAAAAAAATTTTTACATTCACAACATATAAATAAATAATCTTGAGCATAACAGTACATAAAAAACTCTACACACATGGAACCATGTGATGCTAAATTGTACCATCTTCTTGTCTGTTTGAAACCTCGATTGTTGATGACGTCACTAAATCGCTAGATGATGTCGTCATTTCCTCTACGTGTTGGGTTTCATGGTGCCGGCGAAGGTCTACCTTTCTTTGAAAACTCCTGCCACACGCTGCACAGGAGAAAGGTTTGAAGCCAGTGTGTTTCCTGCAGTGCGTGATGAGGTTGGAGGACTGGCTGAAGGCTTTGCCGCAGTGGTTACATTTGTAAGGCTTCTCTCCTATATAAAAAGACGCAATGGATCTCGTTAAAAACTATTTTCAATTATGATGTTCTCGTCTAATAAAATTATTTTTAAGAGTAAGATGATGCATGTATATTAAATAAAGTATCTCCATGGATGATCACGAGTTCTTATATTATCCTCAAATCATGTTCAACCCCGACAATACTCTAACCACATCTTAAAGATACAATCATTGTTACCGCATTTTATTGCTGAATTCAACACCCTTTTCTCGTTTTTTGTGTTTGATAAACATGTTTTAATGAATGATTTTTTCTCTCTTTTTTTCACTTCACTTTTTAAAACTCTTCCTAAAAAAGACATATCATATACTTTTTTATTGTAGTGGATTCGATCTATATCACAATGTAACACATTAACGCTTTTTTTTTTTTGAATAAGAGGTCGGTAAACTACAATTTCGATTTATCATGTTTATACATATGTTGCTTGTATATCGCGTCAAGTTTCATTTCATTAACATATTTTGAATTATCTCAGCAGGATATTTTACTTATATTCTAGGTATCTGCTCACCATATGAATAAAAGTACAAAGAAAGATTTTTTTAAACTAAATAAAATATAATAAACTAGGCAGAAAGAAAAAGTCATTTATGATTTATGGGAAAAAAAACTTAATGACAAACAAAGCAGGCCAGTTCTTGTCAAAATAATTCTTGTTTGACTGTCCGTTACTTGCAATGCTTAACAATCTCTGTACTGTTTTAATTTCCTCGGTCAGATTATCAGATTAATACCGTGTGATTAACACAGATCTGACCCCACGACATCAGCCATTTGCTCTCGGGTTTCCCAATTCAATCTCTGGTCGCCATTGACTGATACTCCCCAACATTTATGAGGAAAATCAAATGACCCCAGAGATTTCCGAGGACCGGACAAAAACAGGTCTGCTAGTCAAATATCAGCCACAAATATGGAAAAATATGCTAGTACCAGGAATTTGATTGACAAATTAGTTTATACATGTGAACTCTTTCAGAGGGAGCCGTGGTTATTGTGTGACAGAGAAATATCCCAGGATCTGCCAAGTACTTGCTTTTAAAATTTGGTTTTGCATAGATTGCTACTACGGAAAATCGAATAACGGAATCAATGTACACTTAAAACAACCTCCATAATATTAAAAAAATGATATACTTATATTTCTTAATTGTTGAGATGTAATATTTAAAAAAAAAGTCCACAACCAAATAAGCAAATAAACCCCCAATAAAATACAAATCACGTACCGGTGTGGATGTAAGTGTGTTTCTTCATGTCCGACTTCTGGTGGAATCGTTTGCCGCAGTATGGGCACGGGTAGGGGCGTGTGTCGCTGTGTATCAGGAGATGTGTTGACAGTGTTGACGATCTTTTGAAGCTCTTGCCGCACTGCTGACAAACAAAACTTCTCTCCTGAGTATGAACCGCTCTATGTTGCGTCAAGCTGACGGAATGTCCAAAAGTCTTACTGCAGACGTCACAAGCGTACGGTCGTCTGCCACTATGAGACCGCCGCACGTGGACCTCTAAACCATGGGGGGTACTGAATTGCTTCATGCATTTCACGCACTCAAATGAACCCTTTTCGAATCCAGAGACTTCGCCTTCTTCTGTTGCGTTTAAAAAGTTCTTGAATAGCGATGTTTGAATGTCTTTTCCTTGGCCTAAAAATCGGTAAAATCTCGGATCTGACCATAATGTTGGTTGTGCATAAGGGAATATGTTATAAGGTGTCCGGTACATAGCCTGGGCCATTTGATATCGGTAAATGTCGTTGATATTTGGAGTCTTCAAACCACCAAATGAAAATGCTGGAATGATTGATGCTAGTAAAGAAAAAAAAACCGAAATAGAATTAGATACACAAGCACGTTTAAATTATTTACAGAGAAAATTTTCTTGTTTTGAAATACACCAATGTGCAAAATGCGTAAAATGAGTACGTGTATTACTTTTTCTTGGACTGTCAGGTATGGATGAAGTTTGTTTGTTCTTTACGGTGAGATCTGTGGCTTGGCCCGCGGGCTCGCACAACCACGGGCGAAAAGCACTGAATCTGGACGAATGTTCCTTTTCCGCCATATTCTCAGATTCCTTGCTTCTTGACCTTTGAAAGTTTGGGTCAGCATTGAAAGGTGACAATGCACGCGCATCTTCAGGCGGGGTCGGGGAGCAAGGGTCTTCTACTGAAAATAATTAGTGTATTTCATACATTAATAAAGAAATAAATAAACTATACGTTATCTTTAAAGAGGATGAAAAGATTAAATTATGACTATCATAATCTGGTTATTCTTGTCATTTCCGATGAATAGGAATATAATTTATTTTTAAAACTACTCTGAGTGCTCCTGATGAAATGATATAGAGTTAGATAGTGTGGCCATATAGGATGCAATAATTACACGGAGATAAATCTGCGGTTTATTTATTAATACAAAGTATATTTAAGTGTAATAATGTTTACAGATGTATAATAAACACTTTTTATTTTCCTCCATTTTTTTTTCAAAGTCATGGAATCGAGCGTTACATAGAAAAGTTAACAAACACAATTATTTTTAAGAAATAATTCTTATGTCTAAAAAAATTTCCAAAGACAAGAAAAAATAATTATTTTAACAAACAGAAAATGAATCATCTTTTACATTTTGAGAAATCAAAATATGTGTCTACAATGTGTTCTCTCAAAGTGAGTACCGGTAACTAAAACAATTCAATCTCAATCTGTTCAATTTTTCATGTTTATTAATGAGACAGAATTAGAAAGATACTATTAATCAATAATATTTCTCCGAAAGTGATAACGACAACACCGATTAATGGTTCAAAAATCCCAAACCATTTTTAAAACAAATTGTTTTAATAAATCTAAAGAAATATATACTTTTAAAAATCAATGATTGAAAGAAAGAAATAGTCAATTGGTTTAACTATTTGTGTCCATATTTGACATTCAGAAAAAAATGGAAAAACGATAAATCTTGAAATTAAAGAGGATAAAGTTGATTTTCAAATGTAAAATACCTCTTTGCATAAAATTTTATTCATTTATTCTGAGTTTATGAAAAAAATTTAAATTGATAAAATTTTATTCGCGCAGAAAATTTTCATTTAATTAAGTTACCTGATTTCCGGGGTTGCACTATTTTGAATGCACTTCTGTGTTCCTCTTCAGATAAGCGCACAGTACTCGAATTAATAAGTTCCATATTTGATAGATAAAGTATGGAACTAATACCGTGTTTTCTCTTTGCGCAAGAAAACAAAGCTTTTGTGCTCAGAGAACAAAAATTTGAATATGTAATCAAATAAGTAAAGGAAGGGACTACTATGTCCAAACAGGGCACCGACTAATGATAAAGTTCTAATAAAAGTTAACATGTGTCTGTTTTCTGTCGATTTAATTCCGTAAGGAGCTAAGAGCACATGCGCAATCGGAAGATTGTTACAGGTGCGAAAACTCTCATGTAAATCTTACTGTGATTGGCGGAGCGACTCGGTGTCATTAAATCACTCCGCCCCTTCATCTACCAGCGTTCAGACGATGCAGAAAACTCTCCCTAATAAACTCGCATCGAGTGAATGGTTTCTCTCATTTAATTCCCCAGTGATGCATTTAAATAGAATTCTGTTTTATGATTCCCTTATTATTTTCAGGGTTTTTTTCTTCCTTGCTCAGAAAATGGTAGGGAGGGGGTCCTAAAAACGCTTTGTTTACCGAAGTTATTTATTTAAGTATTTTCTTTACTCTCCGTTTAACTCGAATTGACCTTACAATTCTAGTGCTTAGAGATTAGTCAAAATAATTTATCAAAATAGTGAGCAACATTTCTAGAATGCAATACTATCTTGATTTGACATTCTAAAGATGAGTCAGTAATAAAAAGTCAAATACAGCGTTTTAAAAATCCTATTAAAAACACTATGTAACAAAATTATTTATTATCCGAATGCCTTGAATTTCAAATTCTGAATCATAATTACAATTTTATTCAATGTTTAAAAGTTTGAAATGGAGCAATCAAGATGTGTTGCCATTATTATCTTTATTTATCCCCCCCCCCCTTATTTTTAGGGGGTGGGATGAAGAAGTACAAATATTAAACATGCATTTTAACATTTTTGAAAAGAACTTTAGAGCCGTTCTGAATATAAATTAACTTTTGTTTATTTTTTTCCAAACATTGATTTTAAAGTAAATGTAATTTCAGTGTTATAATTTTCAGGTCATTAATAGCGATTTGTTATCGGACGAGTGGTCCATTTTCGGTTGATTTTTAAAACTTAAAAGTGACCATATGTATATATACCAAATTAACGATATAGCAAATTTAGAATAAAGGTATATAAAGAAATAATCATCGAAAGAATCCCCGCGCTGAAATGTTGAGCAAATGGCCCTCGGACGAGAATATAAGGTAAAAAGTTTAATAATTCATTTAAGCCATGGTTTGTATCTTTTTCCAGATAATGAGCAAATAAATCATATAACACGCTAAATAATTGAATATTTAAAAGGATTTGGAGGGAGATTATAAACCTTCCCTCTCTATCGGCTTTTATTTACAATTCTAATTTTTAATTCGTCAAAGGCAAGACGGCCTGCACAATATAATGAATTTATTTCTTTCACTGCATCATGATGCACGAGGAATTTCCCGCCGTAATTTATTCACTTTAACCATTTTGATTTCTTTTTCATATGCAACCTGTTCGTTGGTTTGATTTAGGACAGGGGTGTCAGTCTAATATTTCCATGTATCACAGCTTCAGGTTGTAAACGATTGAGAAACCAGGGAGCCACGATTGCCTGGTCAAATATATTGGCATGTGGTAAACGAAAACCACTGAAAAGACAATTTATCAGTTTCTAAAAAGAGGTGTTCTTCCTGTTCATATTATCCTGTTACTGAATTATTAATAGATTCAGTATTAAATCTTATCTACGCCTTTCAACGATATTTTTTTGTTGTTGCAGACATACTAGCAGGAGGTGTACAAAGCTATGCTAAATTCTGCCATCAATCAGTTAATAATTTATGATTTCGAAATTAAGGTGCAGTGAATTACACGTACGATTTGTCTGATTTTATCTTAAATAGTTCTGCCTCATTTCATGTATGTAGTGGAAACATTACATTAATTACCAGGCTTCATTTGACTACGTCTTTTCCCCTAAATTAGTAATTGTTTAGAAATAATGTTAGCAGTCGGCATAGTTACTATAACCAGTATAAAGACTAAGAAATGGCATATCTTACCGCTATACAACAAACACTGCTCATGGTGTCATGATGATCGTGGAACATTGCTGATGAATTTCACTATATATACTAAAGTGTAAGGCTTTAACTGATGTAAGGAAAATGTTGGATAGTCTTTTTTACAAAGATCAAGCGTAATTAAAGTTTTAGACCAAATGCCAACACATAATGAAGAGATGCTGAGAATGTGCTGCTGTTTATTTATCCAGAAACTTTCTGCCGCTTCAGGAGTTCCATTCATATCCACATTTTGTTATATTATTTTACAGGAATAGATTTAACTTTAACCTCTGACTAATTTATGTACAAATTGAAAAGTGAAATAAATTAATAAAACGCTTATTCACTAGAATTAAACCATTTTTCTGAAGTTTCAAACGAAGCATTTTTAAACGTTAAAAAAAACCCCGTCCTTTTATGACATACGACTTGGTACTCTATCTACTAAACTCGGAAATCAACGGGATTTTTAATACATGTATGTATGATCTCCTCTCAGAAAATATCACCGAGTGTCCTGAGGGTCAGTATATGGATCAATAGATAAATTCTATGATCGCTCATTGTGTGAAGCAAATATTTTCATCTACTAAATAAAATGCTTATAAATGTGTCTTTTAAATTCAGACACGAAGAATTCTTCGTTTTAAAACAGATATACATGTATTTCTAAAATTTAAATGTAAAAGATCTATTTTTGAGCAATTTTATCAGAAAAACATTGAAATTAAAATGATTACATAATATGTAATAATCTAATTTTGAAATACTGTTTCTTTGAATCTAATAATTTAAAATCTGTAAGACCTCTCTTCTTCTTAACATGGAGGGTCTTTCTCTTATTCCGTGACCCACCCCCCAATACCTACCTACCTACCTACCTACATACATATATATGATATCTATATTGTGTGATTTTATATTTGCATTATCCAACGAGTTGAAATGGTCTTTATATTCGCGACTCTTGCCGACAAATATATAAATTTGCTACAAATATATAAATTTTAAAAATTGGGATATTGAGTTCGATACCTTATGTGAACGTTATTGAAAGTTTGTCTCTTGTTTGTCCAATGAAAAAAAACACAACAGAGCAAACATCACCCTTACAATCGGACAATCAATGGATACAGGTTTGTCGACTTCACAATAAAGCATATCGACCTCGTACTTCATATATATATATATATATTTATCTATGAACAGACCTTATGTTCATATGGTATAAAAAATACACATGATCTTTTATCTCAGTACAATTAACAACTAAAAATGTTTGCCTACCAAAGCTCAGAAGAATTAGCCGAATAGTAAAACTTTCAAACAGGAGGACAAATGGACCGACTTGACAAAAAATGTTATGCTCCTAACCTTCGTGATTATTAAAAATGAATTTAGTTTTTTAGTCCGAATAATTTTAATTCTATTTAGAAAAAAAGTCAAGTTGATAAAATTTGATTAAATGACAGGTGTACGTCTTGCTCAAAATTATTTCTTACTTTTAAAATGGGAAAAGATATATATATGTATAATTATATGAAATTAACCGACACTTTTTCTTTTCAAAATTCAGTTCTTTTAAATTCTAATATGTTCGGTTATATCACTATTTGCAAGTGGCGCGTGCGTGAAAAAGGGGCGTTTACGACATTTTGAATGTATCGCTAGTTCAAGTGGTTAATAACACTGTAAAGATTTTTCAGAATTTTATGAACTAGCAACAGATACACAAACTTAAAATATTCCCATAACTCACGAAAGTCTTTTGAGACTGTTGTCATCTGCAAGTGTGCGTATGTCGCGTGCGCAAATAGTCACACAGTATAACGATAAAACACGATAAGATACGAGAGTTTAACGGAATCCCAGATTGCGACTGTCGCAAAATAAGTAAAGGATCGTGATGGGCCGATACGCTACAAGCTCTTGTCTATCCAACAAAAAGAAGCCGATAAGGGACCCCGACGATTCAGACCAAATCGACAGGTGAAAAACAAAGTATTGATAAGCGAGCACACATGTCAGTTCGTGGAAACATGACAGTCGTGGTGCTGGCTGAATTTATTTAACGTTTTACCTGTTAGTGTCATATGCTGGGCGCTTGATTCGCTTTTGTTCCCGTTTTTATTGACTTCCAAGCACTTCTCCTAACAAAACAACTCTATATATCATCGGTTTTTAAAAAAGTCAAACATTTTAAAAATTAATGTAAACATTCGCCCAAGACTTGCAAAGAATGCACTTTTTCATTTAAGATAAAACTTTCGACAGGAAATTAACTAGTATGTTATACTGAATTTTTCATTCAGATACATCATTGGTCCTTTCTCCTCTTAATGGGTATCACTTCCAGTAATTTATGTACAATGTGTTCACTTTGCAATGTTATCTATCAATTGGATCAGTTTTTAAAGAAAAATCCTTATTTCATCTTAGATATTTTCCAAAAAAACAGAGTCGACAGAATTCTAATTTTGAAATAATTTCATCTAAACTTGACACTTTAAAATATTCAACCCGAGAACTTAGGTTTCCTAAGCCATCTAAATGCTTGCCTTCTCAAGTAAAGTGTGCTAACATTTGATTATAATAACAATACATGTAGTTATTACCTACAGACCTATTTTGCAGCTTTACAAAAACATGCTTGTCTTATTATTAATATTTTTCAACATTAAATATGAACCAGATTAAAATCTATTTAACTACACGTATTCATTTGTAAATATCCAATATCAAGATTACGTTTTAAATGAAACTTTGAAATCAGATTAGAGAGTTTACTGTTTTCTCCATTTTTGTTGGAACGACTTGTTTAAATAAAGAATACCGCGGACTAGAAATCTTCCGAATTATTTATTTACTGTTTGTTTATCGTATTTAAATTTTTATTGCTGAAATACTTATTGTTAAAGAGTACGCGATCTGTTGACTCATACGTAAATCGTTTTCAACAAAGGCTGGTAGTGGTAGATATGGCAATCCGAATTTAATGAACAAGAAAAAGGAGTTAAAGACCCAGGTTTTAAAAAGATTGCTGTTTTATGGCGATTTTCAACCTGTCTGTATACTTTGATGAATTCTGTCAATATTTAATTAGATTACGGCTCCGTAGAATGGTAAGCACGCGAGTCTCTATTGTATTGGTTACTTGACACGAGAGAACTAGGGCTTTATCCGGAACTCTGTAAATCCGAATAGAAAACCTTAAAACAACTCGACCCGCTGTATATACATACAAAGCAATCCTTACGATTTTGTCTGAAATGACAAATTATTTTACAAAGACAGATACACTTCTCGGTTTATTTGAATTTTATATTAGATCTATTCCATTCATTGTATTCTAGACAACTTCAGCCGATGCTAAAAATCATCTCATGTCAGATGTCATATTATGTAACAAAATGTGTCTACCTTTTTGAAATATGAAATATCTAAAGCAGTAATGTAAATGATATTCATATTTATGGGGAAATAAAAAACTTCATTCAAAATTACCTCCCCCCTTTTTTCGCAGTTAAGTAGTTTTGAATTTTACAACGATTGGTGGGCGATTTTTATCAGTTCATTAAAAATTTATGTAAACAAGCGCAGCGTTTGAAAAAAAAAATTAAACCATCGTAAACAATTACAACCTGTCGTCTGTTTAAAAAAAAAAAAGACAATTGAAAAGACTCGAATTAAACATTGATCAGTGACATGAGTATAGTAAACTATTATAATGGTTTCTTTCGTCAGACTTGTCTCTGTAACATCTGCAAGTGTACTCGTATATCCGACGCGGGAACAAGTGGTATTAAGGAGAGGAAACTTCGAAATCCGATAAAATGTTGCGCCTTTTTATATAGATTTCGTGGTTTTTTTAGTCATTACATTCAGATTAGCCTAGGGAAAAGGTATGGGTTCATTCAATCGATTTTTTTGTGTAAGTCGCCAGACAGTGTTTAATAGCAATAGCACCGAGTATCTATCGTACACATAAAAACTCGCCAAACAAGTGAGAACTATCATGTCTTTTCCCTATTATTCATAAAACCCAGAAAACAAGCGAGAAAATCCTTATAAAGCCCGGCTTCTGGAGATTAAAGTATTGCACCGTGAATTATGAAAAATGGATAATAAAAAGTTCTATCAATCTTTGCTTTTGTTGAATGATCAAACGATAGGGGAAAATTGTTTTGAAGAAATTGATTTCAACACAAGAGCATCCGACATTGCACGGAGGGAGATTAGTTTTGTCACGTTTCTACAAATGTTTGCACTTGGACTCTCGCGAGATTTGCAGCGAGATCCCTTTCCTCAGCTGCGCAATAACGCACTTGACGCCCCTGAATATTGTCAGGAGAGGACTACTTGGCGAAATAGACATAATAACCAATATGCCAATGACTCTGGGAGATAAAATATTGACCGACGACCATACCCACTGTATGACAGTCTCTACTAGAATTAAAAGAACAGTATCCGCATTTAAATGCTATACATGTGTATAGACTACATATGTGTGTATCAAGCACTGTCTCAATGAAAGACGTACGTGTTGCAACAAAGATTGTATTCCGTGCCTATTACAGTATTGTATTCAATAAAATATTGCCATATCATATATTTAAAGGGGAAAAAATATTCGTCCAATATGGTGAAATTCGATGGCTTTCTTTATAATTTTTTACTCCGGCTTTGCTGAAAGTAAAGTTCTGACTTTAGGCATTCAAATTGTCAGTATTTCTATAAATAGCACAACCAAAAACCGAACAGCGTCAAAGTAGAAGCTTCCGCTATACTAAATGGTTACAAAGGGAACCATGTTTTGTGCATTCTATTTGTTCTTATTTTTAGCTTGCGAATATATATATGCGATTTTTATCATTTTAATTACAAGACTGCATTTTTGGCACATAAACAATGCGCATGAAATTCAATGAACAAGATTACAAAACAATAATATTCGGCTTCACATCGGAAAAAAGGAAATTTTTTTTATATCGCCTGGCTAAAAATTCAACGCGCTGTTGATTTTTCAACTACACAGACATATTTTTGTTGATAACCGCTAAGAAAACTTGGTCGCTCTCTGACGCTTTGCCGACATTATGAGCATGAGAGAGAGAGAGAGAGAGAGAGAGAGAGAGAGAGAGAGAGAGAGAGAGAGAGAGAGAGAGAGTTTACTACACAATATGCATAATAACACATCAAAAAGTCCGGCTTTCAAAACTTCAGTACTTTAATTTGTATGCTTTGTATCAGAAACGAAGAAATACCGATGACAGTATCAAAACTAAGTATACTGCATCACGGGTTTGTAAATCTGAAGGTACCCACATCGTCTTGTAAGCACTGCCTCGTGAGAAAATCCTCATTACAGCAAAATGATTCGGAATGAAGCAGAAGAAAAGAGCCATAAAAGTTTTCATTTTGTTCAGTTTTGCATGGTGTGAACTTGTTTGATGTGCACTACCGAAACTGGCTCAAATCTGGTTTCAGATACTTTTATGGTCGTCATATTCATGCTTTTATCGATGGATTACTGGTTTCTAATTAACGAAAATTACAAAACAGCACAGGGAAAAGATGTAATGAGTATAAAAAGTTGGAAAAATCTCACTGCCACTGAAACTTTGAAGCCCAAGAGTTATGCAACGCAGCAATAAAATTGGACTAAATTAGACATGATAGACTAGCAGCTAATCTCGGGCGGGTTAAATATTTTCTTGAAGAATCCAATTTTATCCGCGATAATTTTTCTAGGGTTGGTTGTGGTTCGGCACCCTTCTTAATTAAACACCTTCCCTTTCTCACACATAGCGTCTTTAACCATCTTATTGATGCTAATTTACAACGACTTCACATTTCTAAAATCATATTAAGCAGCCGAGCTCCCAATAGTATTGGACCAGCAGTCATAGTTTAAACATTATTGCTCTAACGAAAAACGGCATCGGTTATTTCAATGACAGAAAACGCGATTTGAGCGCGGAAAAGGAAGGTGTGGAAATTTAATCATGGAAAAGCGTATGTAAAGCAAATGACAAGGAGACATTTGTCAACCAAAGATTTTTTAATCTTTGATTACTAGTACCAGCTAGAGAAATTGTTTGCTAAATATTGAATGGAATATATAAAATGATAGTCTTACAAAATTGGTTTGCTCTCTAATTTTAAAGCACCCACATTGCAATTTTATCAGTTCTTAGTATGAATTAACGATTAGAAATGATCATACATGTATATAATGCATGTCATTTGGAATTCAAATGGGGCCGAGAAAAATAAATATAAAAATATCGCATGTAAAATAATTTTGTACATGCATGAAATGTTTTCTACTTCATTAAAAAAAAAACCCAAAAAACACACAAACCCAATTCAGATAATTCAGAATTTCAAATGCAAAAACCTGTGAACCCTTTACAAAGTTTAACATAGCCCTGTCAATAAATAAGAAATAAATATATGATAACATATACTAGTAGATTTACCAACAAATCATGCATGAAGAGGTGATTTGTGTTTTCAGGCTTTTGTTTATCAATTTTTTCTTAAATACAATCCTATCTAAAAATACTCTTCAAAAAATATTTCTTTAAAAATTAATCAAGAAAAAAAAATCAAATATAAATAAGTGTTTGTACTTTTAAAAAGGTATTCGTTTCATTTATTCAATTAATTATTCAGCATTAAATTAGAAAGATAAACATATATAGTTACTTTTTCTGAATATGACATGTCTCCTTTTCTATCCGGGGTGAGTTTGTGAGATTGTTCATGAGAGAGTTTGTGAGTTTGACTTTTCTATGGCGAGTGATTCATCAAACATTATACTGTGTGGCAACCATGCAACCTTACAAACATCTCAGAAATAAACAGCAAGTTTTAAATTCACCGGAATATAAACTTGGTTGGTCACATGATCAAATCATGTGAAGCCCGAAGGGCTTCTCAGATGATTTGATCACGTAACAACCAAGTTCATATCCCGGTAAAAGTTTTTACATTGCTGTTCAATACTTATAATTACATTTACACAAAATTGAACGTTTTCGATATTCTTATGGTTCAAATCGGTTCATAACTGCAAATGTATATATTGACTTTTAACACACATAAGAATAACGTGAATAACTTAGTAACCTCGCTGCGTAGTTTTTATTCTAATTAACTACACTTAACAATGGATTTCAAAGCATACTAAAAGGGAAAAATTCATAAAAGATATTGCTCTCAAGGCTGTGTTTGGCCTAACGTGTAGCTGCGATTACTGATTACCATAATTGTTTGTCATAAAGAGCAATCCCAAGATTTGGAAAATCGAAATCGACTTTGGTAATAAACGTTAATATTCATGAAATATTTGTTACTACAGAGAGTTGGATTCAAATCGAAAAATTAACTATTTACCACGGCATCGTATCGGAAAACTGAGTTCTAAATCCCCATGAATGCTCGCCCTTTGATTATATTCTTGGCGGGACAATATGCAAATAACAAAATGCAAACGAAGGAAGGTTAAATTAAATTCTTCAATATTAAATATTCATATGATTTTAGGAATCAAAACAGCGATAAGATTGCATTGAGACGTAAAGATCTGATTGTCAGCATTCAAAATTAATTATTGATTAAGATAGCTGAAATTTTACACATGAGAATGTAGAAAAGGTTTCACTTGTCAGTGAAGTTTAAATATACACGTATATCATTTAACCTTTTTATTTATTTAGAAAATGAAAATGAAAAAAACCCAACCAAAATAACCTTGAGGATGACTAAGTCATTAATTATTATATCAGATGTTTTTTCCTTTGTATAGTTTGTATAGTGATATATTTATCAATCGTCAAGTTAACTATAATATAAGACAAATATGAACTAATCTCTCCATTTACATAGATTTTACATTCATAGACAATCTTAAACTTGTCTTGATAATTCAATTAAGCATTGAATCATTTTTTGAAAGATGTGGTCTCATAACTGCAACGGTGTGTGCATACAAATTGAATAATGCGCACTAGCGCGTTATGAAAATTTGTTTGCACACACCGTTGCAGTTATGAGACCACATCTTTCAAAAAATAATGATTCAATGCTTATATTTACGTTTTTAAACATTTTTTCCCTTTCTGCAAATATATTTATTTTAAAAAAATTCTGCCTTATTCAACGAGTAATGCGCAATTCACGGAAGAGCCACTGGAACAGTCGAATTATGCTGACAAAAATAGTCCACAGCGTTTTAAATCATTGCAACACAATTTGACTTTTCATTCTGTAATCTGATTAATTTACTTTTGGCATACTAAAACAATAATCAACTGAAGTTATTTAACTATTAGAAAATATTCACAACAATGAAATATTAATCAGCGTAAGTATAATATCAGGTCGTAATCCGGTTTGAAGTCGCGAGGAGAGTCAGTCATGTTCTTTGAGAAATACTGAATGTATTCATACGCACCAGATTTGGTGATTGGGTCTTCTGTGTTATGCATAAATATCACTCAAATCAATCACTGCAATTTAATAGGGAAAAAGAACGTGAATGTAAATATTATATTTTATGCAGTCTACTTCGTGACATATTTTGTGTATCTACTGCATAGGGAAAGTTTCAGATTGCCCGATCTTTTTGTTCATCATACAATAAAAACAATCATATGTTCAAACTTTTAAGTTCAGACAAAATGCGATGTTTCTGACCGCAGTAACACATTGTATAATCTGTTCATGACTATTTTTTCTATACGATACGAACACTTATCGCTCATGAAAATCCGATAACATGCATATTTTTTTTTTATCTTAGCAAAAACATATACTCCATTCCATTTCTTTATTTACACGTATCTACCAATTAATGTTTTGGATGCGAACTACAAGAATTACAGACTTGATTATACACAGTAAATCAATTTTCTCTTGCTATATTTTTAATCAAGTAAATCTGTATGCTGTTTATACAGTCCAAGCTAAATCTGCAGCAACATCATTACCTCACTGGATGACAATTTTATTGAAGTTAAAATTTATCATTCTTCGGATATTAAATTCCTCTCCATTCTAATTGATGGAAAAAACCTTAATGTGATATAATACTATGTCCATGTATTTCATTGGTTAACCGATGTTTAACGTAAGTTAGATAAGTTATTGCTGATCTCATAGAAACAAAAGTTCAATTTTACACGATTTTGAATCCTGAAAAAAATTGAAAGACGAACATGAACCACAAAAAACCCCAATTAAAACAATCTTTGATTTATACAGTTCATTTGTTTTATAGGTAACATTGTATCCATATTTCTATGTTAAACAAAAACATTATTCTTTTGAAAATATTTATTAATTAAACTTCCGGTTCTTTTATACTGCTTTAGTCACCAAGCGTCTTAATACTGATGTCATATGAAGCGTTTGCAGGCTCTTTACCCCATCATTTCTAAATATTATGCAAGTCTGAATATTCTATAGCTTTTGTAAAAAGTATACAATTTATCATTATTTAAAAAATTAGTGATTTTAATTTTGAGAATGATGAGTCAATGCTTTTAAGAATAAAAAAAAGATCAGGCTAATATTCCAAACTTTTAGAAATTGCTAAACATCGCTCCAAATAAATGACCAAGTGTCCATCATACATGTATGCAACACATTTTTTTTTTTAAAAAAAGGACATAACTCTCGGAATAAAATAAAATTTACAACTTCCTTCGAATATGCACATCTACCAAGGATGGCCATTTTAGCTACAACATTTTATAAAATTCTAGTGAGGGGTTACAGAATAGTTGCGCTGTCAGGACTGGCGGAAGTCCAACCTTTTTAAGTTCAATTGTCACAAAACGAAAAGCCGTAACGAAGGCCGAGCTTTTGTATATATATGTGTCCTTATGCATATTGTGCAGAAAAGAGTGGAGCAATCTCTCTCTCACTCTCTCTCTCATGCGTTTAATGTCGGCAAAGCGTCATAGAGCGACTAAATTTTCTTAGCGACCATTGACAAAATTTGTCCGTCTATCATATATTGAATTTTAAACAAGCATTATAAAACCAATCCCTATTCATCGCTGATTTGTAAAGTAGTTCATTGATATTCTAATTTTTAAAACACGTAATTGATAAGAAAAAACCACTCGTCGCTCAATTTATTCACCCCCCCCCCCCCTCCGATTTATTTGGACAAAATATGACTCTTTGCGTAACTGTTTGGTAAAGCGGAATCTTTAACTCTGACGCTGTTCGGTTTTTGTTTACTTTTGAAGTTGTACTATTTAAAGTAACATTGGCGATTTGCCTGTTTACAGCCAGGTGTTTTCTTTCGGCAAAGTCCATGCAAACCATGCAAATACGCTAATCAGGTTAAATTTTATCCTCGTATACTACTTTCACAATTAAACGGTATGGAGTTGCGTTACAATCTGTTTCGGAAGTATTCAATGATTATGGCTGCAAGTTCAAAAGGGATATAGCTCTTAGAATAATAATGTATTTTACTTTCTCTAAAAAATCTATTGCGTAACATACAACGTAGGTTTATACAGGTCTTTCATAACATGGAGAACTCGCTGTTCATTTCTTCATCTAAAGATATACTAATCAGATCTATATTGAACGCCACAGAAAGCCTGGGAATATACACATCCAACCTATGCGGAAGAATCTAAATAATTCACTTATAGCAATAATTGCATAGAAACGCTAAACGTATCAGAAAAATAAAGTAGAGTTAACGTTCCAGATGACCTGCATTTTTTTCTTTTCTTAACATCGCGATTTTCTGTTACATATGAAATTATTATCGCCGACACTCCATTCCCTCTTGTTTTTAATAGCCCACCATTCAGTGGCGTCGGAAGCAAATTGAAAGTGGGGGGGGGGGGGGGCAGAGTTATAAAAAATCTTACCCCCCCCCCCCACGATGTATAAAATAGATTATTTTCGAACGCGCCCCAACAAGTTACTTACTTATATCACCTTCATAAACACTATGACTATCTTTATCAGCACCAGACGAACATATTTCCACGAATTGAAGATACACAAAACATCAAAAAACAATACAAACGAAAGTTGCAGGCAGCAGGTGACATTTCAGACCCTTGCCTCGCCCGATACCAGCTGTGGACGACAGTGCTCACTTGTACCAACAGAGGCACACGGTGTTCAAATAACCTGCTCTCACGAAAAATCATTAAGTGCATTTATCCGTTAAGTTATATATATTTAAAAATTGATCATTTTATGACACCATGCGCATAAATTTTATATCTTATTTTATGATATCACATGAGAGAAACACTAGAAAAGTTGCACGCGTTATTTAAAACAGACACACACAAACACGCGCATGCGATGTAATTTGCTTAGTTTTTATACAAGATTGCTAGTAAGAACTATATAGCCTATGATATGAGTTGAATTTGGCCCCCATATTTCGCCATTTTAAAAAGTGTTTCGGGAACAATAAAATGTTTTTTTTTTAGATGAGTTAATATTAAATATATTTTTCACCCATTTGTTTGATTTATTTGCATTCACTTGCAGTATATGACGTCAGAAGTGACGCTATTTCTATAATTCAATCAAAATCAATCAAAAATTGACATTTTTCTTATCTTTTAACGAACGGGAAACATAGAGCGCATGCTTGAACAAGGAACATTTTTTTGGTCAGTTATTAGTCTTGGCTAGTTACGTCTCTGATTAAAATATTTTGTTTGTTCAAGCTTGCGCTTTATGTTTTCTAAAAGAAAAACTGCTTGAAAGCAAGCTGTTTTATGCTAAAATGCAAAAATGGCGGGAAAAGGTTGTCTTTATGATATCATATTTCTAATTTATGGGCACTTGAATCAAAATCAACATAATGAAAAAACATCACATATATATCTGTACAAAGAAAACAAAGAATTAAAGTAAAATGATGATGTTCATTTTAGGGGGCCATTTAGGCCCATGTCATATATAGTCCTTTTATGGCGTATTTTATGAGTACTTCTAAAAGTGAAATATAAGTTAGAGTACATATATTGAAATCTGATTATCTAAATTCAGATAGCGACAATACAAAAGGAGCGGATCGATAATCTGTTTTTAATCATATTATACTATATCGAAAAATATCCTTGTGTAGTACTAGTAATTATTTATCCAAATCAATATCTGCTCAAAGACAATTAACTATATTTAAACATTATATACACTGTAGTACAGAAAAAACTTCGATTAATTTCATGCACATATCATTCAGAAACACATCACATATTGTTAGTGGTGATATAACTTGACAATTGACCACGCAAATGACAAAATTTCAGGCTCTTAGCCAGGCGAACGCAAGTGCTTTCAAATCATTTTCATCATAAAAATAAAAAAAATGAAATAAAATAAAAAAAAAAACAATAAAAATTAAACTTGAATAATGCGGATTAATTAAAACTTTGTTTTCGGAATTAAAATGAAACTAAACCATATAAATAATTCCGGAATTTTATCTTTTCCACCGATTAGTTTTACAATATTGTTGCGTTCATCATGATATGTTTCAAAAACAACAAAAAATTACCGATTTGCTCGGAAAGTCTCGAACATCAAAAGAATCAACTGCAACAAAGATAGATTTTGCATAGTTTAGAAAAATTTTCAGAAGCTGTTAAAGGTACATTTGATCATTTCTTTGACTCTCAAGGTACCGACTATCCGGCTTTATTTCAAACATGCGACAACGATTCTTAACGATACCCGATCCTCAGTCATGTTCGATAACTCCAAATTATCTAGTATTTTTTATTCGTATTATAATACTGCCTTTTATATAGACAAATTTAATAAGACTTCTTAAGTTAGTATCACAATCAGTTATTCAACAAAATGCTTGACCTGCTGGATCCATGGAGATGTACTGCATACACATGTAGGTGATGAGGTTGGAGCCACCGATGCACCAGTACAACCTTTTTTAAATTTATTTTTTATCTTAACTTTTTTATTTATTCTATAACATCTTGGGCATATTTGCAATACAGCTTTGTAAAATGCATGTATACCATCTTAAAATTTCAATTCATTTAAAAGTTTGAAGGACAAATACCATTTTTATGACGAAACGATACTTTGAGGCTTAGGATCGGAGAACGTAAGACAAAGCCCCTTACTGGGAAATGGGAGGTGGCTTATAAGTTTGATTATCCATTCATGTAGGAAAATGTTGCATTATTTCAGCGTCATGCGTCGCCTAAAGACATACCTCAGGGGCCCATTTCTCAAAAAGGCCTACGTCCAGGCGTAAGCTTAGCCCGGACTAAATCAGGGACTAAACCTCAAAACCAGACTAAGTTGCGTTTCACAAAAATGCGGAAACTTAGTCGGGACTAAATTTGGGTTTAAATCTACGCCTGCTAATGGGTAGGCGCAAGTCCTTAGTCTGTGCACAAAAATGGTGAGTGTTTTGTTTCTAAGGCAAGATATACAGAGAATTTTATTTTTTGGTTTGTTTTATGTGTTTTTTTTTTAGAGAAAACATTCACATTTATTTAAATATTTGTACATGTACGTATATCTTTTCACATTTATTTAAATATTTGTACATGAACGTATTACTTAAAAAAATACCTATTGTTCGATAGCTGTTTCTATTTCTAAATAAATTAAGATTAAATCAATTTGATAAATAATGGGCTCACCTTATTAAACGTATGTAATATACATTACTACTCGTAATGAAATTTACCTAAAGTGTGAAGAATGGGTATAACCCGATAAATGATATAAACACAATAATTAAAAAGATGCTTTATTTCTAAATTTAACATGTATTCCTCAACAAGATAGATGTATATAAGTACGAATAGATTATTGATTTATTTAATCAATACTCAGTAAGCATGAACTAGTTTAATGTTTCTAATCAAATTTGAACCTGTGAAACGAAACTGATTTCAAAATTATGAATAGGAGCAACTCAAAACGTTTACATCTGTAATTTGTCCTTGTGTGTGGTTGTTTCTTTACCTATACATGTATTACTGAAAACTTTACAACACGTATGCATTCTCATTTTCATTTTTTTACTCATTACAAAACCGTATGAAAGCTACATGTATTTTGGAATGTTTATAAACTCGCATTTAGATACAATTAATTTTGGTTTGTTAAAATATTACTTAAAAATATGTTTTAGAAGCGTGCAGAGTGTGCATCAATTTTAGTTCTGTTGACAAGCGTTTGTCAAGGTTATCGAATATTATAAAATTTCACATGCACACCTTGAATTTTTGGAAATCAAATTCATTAATCTTATTAATTCTAGGATGAAGTGATCAATTGCGTTCATATTTAACATCGATCGTAATTCTTTCTAGGTATGGGGCACATGTAATATCAATTATCTTCGTGCGTATTCATATGCATCGTTTATTTGTACGCATTTAATTGAATTGATCTTTAATTACTTGAATTCATGATAGTTTTGTTTCATCATATCTAAGATGTACGTATATCAAGGGATTTTTTTTTTATTTCGAAGTTGTCGACTTGCAATACAAAAGCGTTGTTTAGCAGTTTTACAACAGTGTGCATTATTTACAAATTTAACTAGCTTGCATTTGTCATACTTATTATATAAACAATTGTATACAATAACCCAAAGCAGATAGGGAAAAAAGTAAAACTCACATGCACTTGTTAAAACCGCAAAGATGCTAAATGTCTTATCCGGAAGAGGATAGGGGATTTTTTAGATGCCTTTTCCATTAAACTTGTAAAAACCTTTTATTTATAAAACTTTCTTTAAATAGGAAGGGTGTTCTTAGATAACTGCTTTTATATCTTTATTTTAATCAAGATACTGTATATAGGGTTATTTTGGTCTCGTGTAATTTCCGTCCTTCTACACTTGCAAACAGTTTCACTCTGTCGTGACTTTGCCCGGTCACAGTTGTTACTTAAGATTAGATATTGAAAATCAACATAAATTCGCCCGCTGACAACGAGGGTGAAATGATTGAAAATTAAACAGGGCGAATTATTCCCTGTTTATGGTGTATATTACTCTCATCCCCCCCCCCCCCCCCCGAAAAAACCCAAAACAAAACAATCGATCGATTAAACCAAAAACAGGAAAGGGAGTTGGGGAGACCCCGGCCTCAAATGTTGATAATTCCTGTCTTGTTAATTGTCGACTATTTATATCTTTCAAAATTGATACAATATCATATCGTATCATATAACTTTTTATAATATTACATATGATTTTATATTGTATCATATTAAACAATATTGTTTCATACCATACAATACTTTATCATAGGAATCATGTTATATCATTTATCAACAAACACATCTATCTATCGAGCAGGTTTGAGTGAGGTAGGAGATTTCTTTAGCATCCTTGATAATGGAGATCAGGCTCTGCATCTGAAGCAACCTCTGCGTTTCATTTATAATATAGTTAAATCAACTATGCAAGCTATCATCTATAAAACATGTGACCTGTTCCAAAAAAACTAAACCTCATCCAGCATCCGAAACCTATGGCTCAGATTCAGCATTCAAGCCTGTCAGGTGCATCAGTATACATAAGACGCATCTCCATGCAAGTTTGGTGAAGTTCAGACCAGTAATAACTAAGATATCATCATCAGAGGGCACCTGTTTCAAAAACTTTAACCAGCTCTAAAAACCTTAACCTCCTCCAGCATCCGAAACCTATAGCTCAGACTCAGCATTCAAGCCTGTCTGGTGCATCAGTATCATAAGACACACCATCCATGGAAGTCTGGTGAAGTTAGGACAAGTAGTAACTAAGATATAATCATCAGAGGGCACCTGTTTCAAAAACTTTAACCAGCTCTAAAAACCTTAACCTCCTCCAGCATCCAAAACCTATGGCTCAGACTCAGCATTCAAGCCTGTCTGGTGCATCGGTATCATAAGACACACCATCCATGGAAGTCTGGTGAAGTTAGGACAAGTAGTAACTAAGATATCATCATCAGAGGGCACCTGCAACAAAAACTTTAACCAGCTTCAAAAACCTTAACCTCCTTCAGCATCTGTAACCTATAGCTCAGATTCAGCATCCAAGCCTGCCTTGTGCATCAGTACCATAAGACACACCATCCATGCAAATTTGGTGAAGTACAGACCAGCAGTAACTTAGATATTGCTATCAAAGGGCACCTGCAACAAAAACTTTAACCTGGTCCAACAACCTTAACCTCCTCCAGCATCTGAAATTTAGGACTCAGATTCAGCATCAAAGTCTTTCAAGTCCATAAGTAGGTCAAGATGCATCATCCATGCAAGTTTGGTGAAGATAGGACAAGTAATAGGTTAGATACAGGACCTGCAACAAAAACTTTAACCAGGTCCGGACGCCGACGCCAAGGGTATAGCATAAGCTCCCCCTGACTTCGTCTCGGTGAGCTAAAAAGCAAACTTGAGACTCTGACATGTCAAACTAAGAGACTCAGGTGACTGTCAAGGCCTGTGGGCCTCTTATCTTATTTTTACCTGGTGAGCTTAATTCTACTTTAGAATCAAATTATTTACTTGTTACTATCTAAAATTGCTTAACATTATTAAGATGCATACACAGGAGGTTTCATTTATTCATATCTGTCCAATTACAAACCAACTGGCTTGGTATAAAAATACAAAATACTGAGTTATTCATAAGGTTTCAACACATTTAGGAAATTTTAGTTTAACACTGAATTTCTGCCATGATTTAAAAATCAGAGTAACAAAATGTCATCCATACATTTGACTCACAATAAACTATTAGTTATTCATACAAAAAAACATTTTTGACTTGTATAAATGTGTACGAAAAAGTGCTTTCTTCACGTACATAAAAAAACCACTGACATGCATGTACATGATGATTACTTACAAGGCCAATGAAAAACATCTTTGTTAGCCAACGGTCTATGATCCACTCCTTTCCTCTTAGTACAGGAGTGGATTGTAGACCTTAATTTGGTTAGCGACGATGAACGTAAAATAGCGACACAAAAAACATTTGTCAGTATAAACAGTACATTTGGTTTTATCATGTGTAAATCAATCACAACAAATTAAGATAAATGTAGATATGTGCAGGTGCTACATCCTCCACCAAATATTTAAAGTAACATCTTGAAATTCCCCATAAAAACTAAAATACACCCACTTTCCAAAATGAAGTACAAATATTAAACAAATTCATAAATCTTTGCACCAAATAAAGAGAAGTTCACAGTACGAATACATAGGCCTAGTAATAATGTCCATGTCTAAATAAACGGCAGCTTATTCCACTTTGTCTTTGTTTAATTTTTTGACTTCATGCATATATCCCAGTCCAGCATTTAGAGTCCAGACTGCTGTGGTTACGATGCTGAAGTACACGTGATAAATGCTCCACGGACTTTGGAAAAACTGAGCGATAAGTTGAAAAGTAATGATACAAGAGTTGACCTGCAAATTTGAAAATTGAAATAGATATATGCATAATTGTCCAAAAGCAAAACATGGTTGGTAAGTGTCATACTGCAACCGACATATGATTACAGTTTTGGTGGAATCTCCCCTGTTCATGATAACAATAAACTAGTTCTCATGCAGTTTGTCTGCTAGCTGTTCAGTTCTGGTTGTTTGTTCTCAAAGCCAATGTTTTGGAGATTGCTTCTGAACAAAAATTTAAGGCCTCTGAAGGGAAATGGGTTATGAAATATACATGTATAAAATTTACAATTGGGTTCCTCAGATACCAACGAAATCTCAGTATATGAACTGTAGGCTTGTATACTCTCATTTTTGATTTAGAGGAACATTGTTTGGGCTAATTGGATTGTCATCGTCATTATACATGGCCTGGAGAAGATTCAGTTTTACGGCTTGAAGGTGAGGATTTTTATAAAACAAATATTACCTGGATAAATCATACCTAAGATTTGATGTTGGTTTGATGGGCAATGTATTGACCACTCTTATACATATGCATTATTGTACATCAAAATTTTCTTTAGAAAACTTAACAATCAAGCTACATGTGTGTCAAGATTTAACTCGTCCTCTGCAAGTCAGGTCCAGTATTTAGGGCATCATGACTTACAATTCATTCTGTCAGCTTTTCTTCATCTAAAGTCTGGTATGATTGAAATGATTACTTACAAGGATGCGAAGGGCGAGGAACGTCATCTTGTCATCTTGGCTGCTAAATCTGGTTGCTGAGGCTGAGATTATACATGTCCCAAAGAGAAAAGCTGCCACATTACGGATGAGTGAGAGGTGAAGTTTGCCAAGTTTGCCATCAACCTGTCAATATACATACAGCATATATACATATAAGTATATACTAGATGTCTGTTTGTATGACATGAATTTTTTGCCACCCAGCAATTTATAACTGTATGACCTTTAGTACAAGTTAGGTCCTCAATAAAAGAGGCACATAGCAGCATAATACTTAAGAAGGCCGACTTAATTTTCATAGCACACATTTTTGTGCATTCTAGTAAAATACAGTTTATATATATTTTTAAAGAATATTTATTGATATGATTTATGAAATTTAACACATTAACAATAGAGAAAAATAATTCCGATTTTTTAAGGAAAATTTTATTTTTTCAAATATTTTTCCATTGTACGGTAGGTGAGCACAACGCTTGTGCTTTTATGATGTTGTGATAAAATGAAACTTTGTTGAAGTGCATTATAAGAAATAACATAAAAGAAAAGTAACGTCGTTGAAAATCTGTACACAGAATAATGCTATCCTCGGGGGTATTTTTCTTTTCTTTTTTTTATGAGTCCATTATTCCAATCTACATTTGTAATACTCCAAATTTATTGCAAAATTGGTGCATTTTAATATTTTGAGATAATACCAGATGGTAGAATTAAGTATTTTTTATATATAAAAGGTAGAAAAAGATGTTACTAATCACATATTACAATTTGACAAAAAAAAGCTATTGTAGTAATATTGTAATCTGCTTCAATTTGCGGAAAATGAAAATTTCCTATATATTTCTATAGTAAATGTACATGTTTTTTGAGATGGTCCCTAAAAAGAACAAGACAGTTGATTTTCTTGAAACTTTGCAAACAAACTAGAGTTGGTGTAATTTACATATGGTTAAAAAATGAAAAGTTTTGCTATTGTAGTTTCTCAACACAAAAACCCAAATCAGTCTCCTTAAACTAAATGTGTATTATTAAAAATTCAGTTAATACCTGTTATATCACAGTCTCTTTATATTGGCATAATAAACAAAATCAAGATGAAATTCAAATCAATATTCAATAGAATATAAATCAAACTGAAATAAAATACATCACTTTTCAAACACATCCCTCCCCCCCCCCCCCCCAACTTTTTTGCGCAGCAAAGATTTTTCTTAAATACAAAAAATTGAATTGAAAATAAGGAAATAAACAATGCAATTGAAGTTGAAGGAATACTTGCTGCCACCCCCCCCCCCCCCTCCCCCCACAATGGATAAGGATTTTTCCGGATTTTGGAAAGAACCTTTTTTTTTTTCTTCTTTCTTTGCTTGTGAAGATTTTTTGGATGAGTCTGCCCCCCCCCCCATTCAAAAACGATGCTACGTGCCTGATATCCACTTAAACTTACATTTAAAACAATATGATGTCATGATCAAAGCTTATTGCATTTGTCTACCAATTGATTTGCACATGTAAATTTTCTGCATACAAAAGGAGACAACTCTCATATTCTCTATATATTTGAAGCTTAGCTGCAGAAGAAGCTGTATACCTATTGGCTTTTTAAGCTATAATAATTGTGGCAATTAATTCTTGTAAGTTTTCCATTGATCTAAGTTTCTTAATTCCTTTTTTGGCCAATTCTTTTCGTACAAAATTAGGAAAATGACATGTATTTAAATCTGCCTCAATATCACAGCAAATGACCCAAATAACTCTTTCAACTTGCATGTAGGAACTGAGAAACAATAAAAAATAAACATAGGTACCGGTAATCACAGATTACAAAGCTCACCGTGACGAGCCATCACCTTCATGAAGCATCACCTTTATGAGACCACCTTTATCATATTATAATATGTAAATCATATGTAGTGTTCTTGGATATCCATGGATACTGTTATGTTAAAAAATTGTATGATAATCATAATTATGTTCATTTCATACAGTAGTATAAGACACAATGTTTATCAATACAATAATATAAAATATGATATTGCATCCGATGATACTTACAATATCAACAGTCAACATTTGTTTTGTTATATGAAAAAACAAACCAAAATTTAAGAAAGTAATTGAAAACAGATCACCATAATTTTCTCAGCTCAACAAAGAATTCACGAATTCACTTTTGTGCAAAGTTCATTTCCAAAATATCCCCAGCATCAAACGGTCACTGGTGATATTCCGCCGACCGTAAGACTTAACATACAGATGCTCTACCTGATTTTACATCACAGTAATTCGCAAATCCTAATATCTTTTATGATAGCAAACTGTCGCATTGCGCGTCCGTTATTTACTTGCCTTGACTGACTGTCTATTATGACGTCATCTTGTTTTGAAGTGGCTAAGAATTATTTACGTCATCGTTTACGAATCAACAAATCAGAGGCGATTATTTGAAATAAAGGGAATGTTCTCTAGATATAATTCCTAGCCGGTCAATATCAACAAAATATTGACCAGTCAATATTTTTCGGATGAGCTAATATTACAATTATTGACTATTCGTCTATATAGAGTTATATAGTGAGAATATATTATTGAATATAACAATTAAGAAATAATATTGACTGGGGTTGAACGCAACATTGATTATATTAGCCCCCGAGGGATGAATATATTGCCCTTCACTTTGCGTCGGGCAAAATATTTGTCCCAAGGGGGCTAATATAATCAATGTTGCCGGAAAACTCAGTCAACATTTGCTTTGTTATATTAAGGAACAAACCAAAATTTAAGGAAGGATTTAAAAACAGATCACCGTAATTTTCTCAGCTCAACATAGATCAAATTTACGAATTCAATTTTGCACAAAGTTCAATTCCAAAATATCGTCGGCATCAAACGGTCACTGCAGAAGTAACTTAGAAATTGCTATCAAAGGGCACCTGCACCAAAAACTTTAACCTTCTCCAAAATTCATGACCCAGATTCAGCATCCAAGTCTTTCAAGTCCATAAGCGGGTCCAGATGCAACATCCATGCAAGTTTGGTGAAGTTAGGACAAGTAATAACTTAATTTCAGGACCTGCAACAAAAAATGTAACCAGGTCCGCCGACGCCAGATGTATAGCATAAGTTCCCCCTTCTTTGTCTCGGTGAGCTAAAAAAATATTCTTATGTAAAACAGTAAGCCCTTTTGTAACAGGATGATTTTTTAGTCATGACATATTGAGCATGACAGTTCTCAAGAAGATTTTAAACAACTGTTTAAATATAATTATTAGAAATCTACATCAAACTTTGAACCCCTTTTTTTATAGATTGACTAGACTGAAGACACAATTTAATCATACAAATAACAGAAATCTGTTTTTATTACAATTGACTGAGTTGACATGTGTTGAACTTGAGCTACAAATTGGTATTTGTTTTTACAACAATTAACACAATAGTTGACTTGGTATTCTTCGATATACACATGTATCTCTGTCGTTATAATGATACCCAAGCTTACTTAAAACATACCAGTCCTATAACATCTTCGCTGCTATAACACATATTTCATACCCACATCTAATGTTGCATGAACCTTATTCACCTAATATCTCTAATGAATTACAATTTCAAGCACTTTGATTTTACTATTGTAATAATAAAGTTCATAAAATTTCATAAAGCCGTTTTTTAAAAGAGTAATCAATTAAATTATGATTTGTACATGTAATCACAAAAATTGATGATTACTCATGATTACTCAGCAACCTGTGATCGATTATCACTGTTTAATATGATTACTGATTACGATTACCCCATCCCTGGTCATGTTCAGCGTTAAGCTCATTGCTATAAAAACAATACAAAATCTGGAACTGGAACACAATTTGGAAGAAAACATAAGCACCCTTGAGACCCTTTTAAAAGTTTCCTGACCAAAAGGAAGTACATTTCTTTCTTATCTAAATAGCATGACCTTCAACATTTTCGCATCCTTCAAAATGGGGTCTTTCTCCGCTGAAATGTAAGTGCATTAAATAAATACTTTAATTTGCTTTTGAAATGTAGACATTTTGAGTGTATTTCTTGTTTATAGCGTGAATAAGAAATGTTTACAAATCAAATTTGACAGATGTGAGGGACTGCAGCACATGTCAGAGTCCGTGTTTGTGGGACTGTGTGAGATCGTGGGGACCTCACAACAGGTGGCTATCAGGAGGGAGATATGGGACATCAGTGAGATGTTGGAGAGACAAGTGAAATCTAATCGTGGGATCATGGGTATGTCAAGTGGAAGTCGGAGAGAAGGGTTCAGACTGAAGGGATCAGATATAGACACGATGTTCTGGTTCAACAACCACCGAGTGATCATGGACATATCTCAGTCTGGGTATTACAAATCAGACAATACAACCTTGATTCTCTCTGACAGTTCTGAAAGTCCACCAGGATTCACTTTACTCCAGTTACTGACACCATCAAAATACTATATTGTCATGTTAGCATGTGTCAGAATGAATGATAGGGTCTATATAAGTAGTTCTATGTACAGACAGTCAACTTCTTCTCCTAATTCTACAGAACATGGACCCTGCAGTAGTGGTATTCGAGGAAAATTAGAATATGATAATGCTCACTGTCTTTTTTGTGACTTTTGGCCTCCATCTGCCTCCTCATGGATAGACAGATGTCATTCATGGCCTGGTCCTGAAGTTGTTAGTGATATTGTCAGAAATGGATGTCACTTTGTAGCAATAGGACACCCATTAGGGCCCCATGGAAATAAAGAATGGAGAATTTCTTTTTCTAAGGCAGAATATACACTTGTGTCATCAATGAACCACTCTCAGTTTTTGACTTATGGACTGTTGAAACTTTTCTTAAGGGTGTTATTTACTCAGGGTTTGAGTTCTCAAATTCCGATTGTTAAAAAGTTCAATGTAATGAGTAAAATTTGATCTAAACACAAAAAGTGTTTATGAAATGAATTATTATTGACAAAAAATTCAATAGTTTTACTTTATTATGAAATTATGCTCAAACAAAAATTGACTTTTAGCCAAACAGAGGAAATTCGGACTAAATTTTGCAGATTTTGTTTTCTGCTAAAAGTTTTATGGCAGCAGTCTAATATCAAAAGTTAGGATTTTATATTTAAGTCTACGTAATTTTTCATATTTTCCGTTGGGTTTACCTAACTTATTCATTAAAATAATCTTATGGCACAAATAATAAAAATATTGAAAAACACTTAAAAACGATAAAAGACATCATATCTCAAAATTTTGATCATTGACCTCATATAAATTTTATACCAACAGAATAAGGTCAATATCCATGTAAGTAGTTCAATATCATAAATGTTTTTGTATTATCATTATTCAATTTTTTGTAAAATTAAATCAAAAAGGGGTAGGGATTCGAAAATTGATAGAGGAAATTCGAACTGAATTATTTTTTAAAATTGATGCTGAAATCTTAATGTTGTGTACTTATTTAGTGCCACTACCATTCATAAACTATATCTTATTTTTTAAAGTGTTTAATTATTTGTAATATTTTTATAATTAAGAAAATCTCAATGGTAGTGTAAAATTTTATGGGATTTTTCTTGATTTTTCAATAAATATTCAATGGCCATTAACTCAAAAAGTAGGTCATTGACCTACTTTTCTGAAAGTGAAAAATAACAATACAAGCAAAGGTCTATAACACACAATAGATGGTTTTTCATTATCATCAGTGGATTTTTTTTTCATTCTGAGTAAACGTCATCCTTAAAAGAAGTTTTATATCAACAATCAGAAGAAACCAATCAGCTGTTGTGTTCTTATCACATGAAGACAACAATTTTCTGGGCAATTCAACAAAACACACTGCCTCACTGGTGTTCACAAAATCTCCTGGCCGGTTTCTGGGTATGCTTCAAACTCCTCCTTAAATGGGTGTATGTGGGGATCTGTCCAAACTTTTTCATCCCACAAAACAACTTGTTTCGGACAAAGGTCCATGGCTCAGCACCAAACAGATTGTTCCTACAGTTACATGAATTGTACAAGAAAGGTCTGGCCTGTCTGTTACAGAGTTCCTCTTTTAGGTCCTACATCATTGATGTCCTGTACAATCCTAGACTTTCTATTTGTACAGATGAGAGTATGATTAGGTCTGAAGTTGATTATGATGCAGACCTGGTCATAGAGTCCTCATATGTTTTAATTACAGCAGGGTATCTGTATCAAATAATGAAAGCCATACACACAACAGAACAGTTTATGGATTCACCAATGACACATCATCAAGTTGTGGCCATGCAAAAATTTACAGCCTTCGTCCTTCAGCAAATTTCTTTTCGATTACAAAACATGTACACAAACACATGTGTCAACAAACAGACATATATTTCAGATAAAATCTCCTGTCACATGCTCAAATTAGCAGCCAAGTTTGGGTGTGTATCTGACATGTTGTACATTGCCATGTATTATTACAAGACACTCAGATACAGGGAAGCTTTATCTGTTATAGAGATGACAAAGGTCAAGTTAGCACAGCCATATCTGATGTATATGGGAGATGTAGACAGAGAGAGGTATACTGAAGCTGTAGGGGGACAGTCCTGGTCTACAAAGATAAGACAGGCTATAGCAGAGGATATCACACTTTACAACACAGTCTGTTATATCAGTGAATTAGTACCAGAACAGTCTTTTCTACAAACTGGCTTACATATCCCGGTGTTTGTGCTGTTACATTTCCTAGAGTTCTTGTGTTACAGACACATTGATACAACATTATCGCAAGCAGCTCTAGATGAGCTACAGGTCCTAGTCCACCATGATCGGGGACTGTATGTACCTGATCTACTCAGAGACATCTCCTGGGAGATCCTGGGGATTTGTCAACAGATCATAGGGAACCTCAAGGCTGCTCTATACTCATACCAACAGTCACTCACACAGCATCCATACAACAGAATACAAACTGCAACACAGAAGAGAATACAGGACATAGTTCAGTCAACACAACACCAATATGTAGAGGATCTGCCTTTGGATTGAAAAACATTTTAGGTAATCTCACCGAGACATGGCATCATCTTTTTGAGACTACCTTTATCATAGTATATGAAAATCATAGATAATGATCTTGGATATTCATGGATGCTGTTTTGACACAATAACATATATCATATGTTAAAACATAGGTTATCACGGATTACAAAGCTCACCGATATGAGGCATCACCATAATGAAGCATCACCTTTATGAGACCACCTTTATCATATTATATTGAAAATCACAGTTAATGATCTTGGATATACACGGATACTGTTTTGACAAATATTGTATTACTATATCACATGTATGATAATGATAAGTTCATTTCATATGGTATTATAAGATATAATGTTTATCAATACAATAATATAAAATACAATATTGCATCCTATGATACTTACAAAATATATCTTATAATACAATAAAATACTGTAATAAATAATGATGCAATATGAAAATGTAAAATATGATTTCAAGCAAGAATTTTTAAACTTTAACTTTGATTTTACTTTTATAGTCACTACATGTGTTCAACTTCATACTGTATTAAAATCGTAACTAAGTAATAGTTCAAACTATAAATATTTGTTTGATTTCTTAAAATTATCAATTTTCATGTCAAATTCTAGCAAAAATTTCAGGAAAATTATCATTTCTATTTGGGGTCCTATATTTCCAAACAAGAGGCCCATGGGCCACATTGCTCACCTGAGGAACAATAGGTATGATAAAATCAGCTCAATGGAGTCATAATACAAACTATCTGGACAATGTACAATAATACATGTAGATCCTGTATAAATAAAATCCATTTTCCCCTGGATATTCTTATGTTTATAATCATTAGTCCCTTTTCTAACAGGATGATTTTATAGTCATATCATATGTTGAGTATTGCAGTTCTAACAATAGTTTATATATGGGATATAAACGTACATCAAACTCTGAACCTTCTCGTATGGCCAAAGAATTGTCCTGGGGCCAAAGTCTTTACAATTATAAAGAATCATCTGGCTGATTAGTTTTTGAGAAGATTTTTAAAGATTTACCCTATATATTCCTTTGTTAAACTTTGACCCCCCCCCCCCCCATTGTGGCCCCACCCTACCCCTGGGGATCATTATTTTCACAACTTCGAATCCACACTACCTGAGGATGCTTTCACTCAAGTTTCAGCTTTTCTGGCTGATTAGTTTCTGAGAAGAAGATTTTTAAAGATTTACTCTGTTTATTCCTATGTAAAACATCGACCTCCCATTGTGGCCCAAACCTACCCCTGGGGATCATTATTTTCACAAATTTGAATCTACACTACCTGAGGATGCTTCCACACAAGTTTCAGTTTTCCTGGCTGGTTTCTGAGAAGAAGATTTTTAAAGATTTACTCTATATAATCATATGTTAAACTTCGACCCCCCATTGTGGCCCCAACCTACTCCCAGGGGTTATTATTTTCCCACCTTTAAATCTACACTACCTGAGGATGCTTCCACACAAGTTCCAGCTTTGCCGGCGGATTAGTTTCTGAGAAGAAGATTTTTAAAAATTTATTTTATATATTCCTATGTTAAATTTCGATCCCCCATTGTGGCCCCTGAATTAACCCTACCCCCTGGGGATCATTATTTTCACAACTTTGAATCAACACTACCTGAGGATGCATCCACACAAGTGTCAGCTTTCCTGGCTGATTAGTTTCTGAGAAGAAGATTTTTAAAGATTTACTGTATATATTCCTATGTAAAACTTTGATTCCCCATTGTGGCCCCATCCTACCCCCGGGGGTCATGATTTTCACAACTTTGAATCTACACTACCTGAGGATGCTTCCACAAAAGTCTCAGCTTTCCTGGCCGATTAGTTTCTGAGAAGAAGATTTTCAAAGATTTACTGTATATATTCATATGTTAAACTTCGACCCCCCATTGTGGCCCCAACCTACTCCCAGGGGTTATTATTTTCACACCTTTAAATCTACACTACCTGAGGATGCTTCCACACAAGTTCCAGCTTTGCCGGCGGATTAGTTTCTGAGAAGAAGATTTTTAAAAATTTATTGTATATATTCCTATGTTAAATTTCGATCCCCCATTGTGGCCCCTGAATTAACCTTACCCCCTGGGGATCATTATTTTCACAACTTTGAATCAACACTACCTGAGGATGCATCCACACAAGTGTCAGCTTTCCTGGCTGATTAGTTTCTGAGAAGAAGATTTTTAAAGATTTACTGTATATATTCCTATGTAAAACTTTGATCCCCCATTGTGGCCCCATCCTACCCCCGGGGGTCATGATTTTCACAACTTTGAATCTACACTACCTGAGGATGCTTCCACAAAAGTCTCAGCTTTCATGGCCGATTAGTTTCTGAGAAGAAGATTTTCAAAGATTTACTGTATATATTCATATGTTAAACTTCGACCCCCCATTGTGGCCCCACCCTTCCCCCGGGGGTCATGATTTTCACAACTTTGAATCAACACTACCTGAGGATGCTTCCACACAAGTTTCAGCTTTCCTGGCCGATTAGTTTCTGAGAAGAAGATTTTTAAAGATTTACTCTATATATTCATTTGTTAAACTTCGACCCCCCATTGTGGCCCCATCCTACCCCCGGGGGTCATGATTTTCACAACTTTGAATCTACACTACCTGAGGATGCTTCCACAAAGGTCTCAGCTTTCCTGGCCGATTAGTTTCTGAGAAGAAGATTTTCAAAGATTTACTGTATATATTCATATGTTAAACTTCGACCCCCATTGTGGCCCCACCCTACCCCCGGGGGTCATGATTTTCACAACTTTGAATCAACACTACCTGAGGATGCTTCCACACAAGTTTCAGCTTTCCTGGCCGATTAGTTTCTGAGAAGAAGATTTTTAAAGATTTACTCTATATATTCATTTGTTAAACTTCGACCCCCCATTGTGGCCCCACCCTCAGGTGAGCTAAAAAGGTTAAGATTCCAATTCAATAAGTTGGTTTCTGGAAGAACAGACTTTGAAAATTTTCGTAATAAATATTGACAAATTTTTTACTTTTTTAATCTTTATTAAGATCTGTGTACAAACATAGAATTGTGAGCAAATCTCTGTATCTTGCTTATAATTCGAAGCTTAACACTCAAATATGGTTATAGTAAATAGAAATTGTAGGGTAACAATTAAACACAAGCAATGTGCACTACATGTATAACAAATAAAGAACACAATTTATTTTTTCGAAATGAATCATATATATACATGTATATACCTACATATTTCCATCAGTGATATCAAACTATTTAAACTGAATAAACTCGAGAAAATGCCGAGCATCTCAACAAAACCTATTGCATTAATCTACCATTACGCAAAAGATAATGCCGAATTACCGATAGAATGAATTGTATTTCAGTACTTTTTTGATACATCAGATTTTGCTTAATTTGCGCAGGTAAACAGTTAACTGTTTGATTGATTTACCGAAGTCTCTGTTTGATTTGATACGTAAAAATCACAAAATACAGACGATAGTTCCCAGGTTACAAAGCATAAATAATGAAAACGAAACGATAATCAGCTAGAACAAGCTAACACCAATGTGGGTATATCCCTCTAACTATTTTTAGAATCGGTAGGACAACAAAGGAGTGCCTTTAAGCAAAATAGTCCCTATACTTGCAGAGTGTATATACATTTATTGGGACATTTTAAATCAGAATGCTTGACACATGTCAGAAAAGAGGATTTGCAATTTTTAAAACAAGTGTCAAAATTGAATTATCATTTGAAGAAAAGAATTGAAATTGTTTGATGTACACCCTTTCCAAAACTGAGAAATTCCCTACTTTTACTTTCATTTTCAGAGTTTTTCAATACAGACGCATTTTGCCGGAAAACGAATCTGACTTCAAACCACGAAATTTTAACAGGAAAGAGACAATTTGATGAGCTTTCATTCAAGAGGTCCCTCGTTGCTGAACGAAAATTAGGGCCGGAGCTATGAACCATAACGTTAACATTACCGCCTATGGAAAATGCATTAGTGGACTATACCCATGTCATGTGTGAAAACTGTCAACGCATTGAAATATTTAGCCTCAATTTACTTCACAAAATCGGCACCAATATATTTTGCATGTTTCAAAAATTTCCCTTCATACGCGAACTGTTGCACAACAAGCAAATTCATCATAGTCAGATCGACCCTTTTTCGTATAATGTCATGGCTGCTTTAAACAAAGAACCTCGTTTTAGAAGTATGGAATACGAGTCTTGGTAAAATGGGTATGCAAACCGGGCCGTGGCAAAATAAAAGCTGGGGCAGATCGGCAATCGTCAATTCCAAATACGCATTATTTTGCAGCAATATTTAGTTACAGTGAATACAAATATACTGGTCCATCATATATCCTGAAATTTTAATGAGATTGGCAGATTAATAACTGCCAATCTTTTGATTTGCCCAGGCCAAGTCTTGCCTACCCATTTTACCGGATGCCGAACCCGAAGCTATTAAACTGATTGAAACACGCCTTTCCTTTATTATTATTTTCGTAATAACTCAGATTTGAAACAGAAATAGCCCTTAATTTTTGCAATTTATACTTTCCTTCCCATAAGGATAATTTATGCTAAACTACGTTGAATTGGACTCAGTAGTTCTTGAGAAGAAGATTTTTAAAAATGCACCCCCCTTTTTCAACAGTTTCAAGGTTTTCTCCGCTTTGAATACAGATCTGACTTTTATTTCTGCAATTTATATTTGCCCTCCCATAAGGATGCTTTGTGCCAAATTTGGTTGAAATTGGATAAGGGGTTTTAGAGAAGAAGTTCAAAATGTAAAAAGTTTACAGACGGACAGACAGACGGACGGACGGATGGACAGACAGACGGACGACGGACAAAATGTGATCAGAATAGCTCACTTGAGCTTTCAGCTCAGGTGAGCTAAAAAGGCTTTACAATTATTTTTTAAATTGATCCTGCATCAGAAACTACATGTAGATTTATGTTATTTTGTATGTTTACTACTCATTAGAACATATTTTAAATATTTATTATCCTTAAAAAATACTTCAGATTTTAAATTGGTACCAAATTTTACAGGTCTATAGGTTCTACATTTGGCTACCATTGGTGGAGACGGTTCTGAAATGTGTGTCAGAAGAATTCTAATAACACTCATGACAAATTTTTTTGCCAAGGATTGTCTTTAAGGAGTCATTGAAAGTAAAGTTGAATTTAAAAATTAAGGTTATTTACCAATTATTCTAGTATATATAAACATGTTTACCAAGAATGATGTAAACTCAATGACTTGTTACATGTATTCTTGTTAAATTCTTATTTGAAAGCTTAAACATATACGAGGTACTTAAAAACTTAATCGTAATGTATGTTTACTCTTTACTGAGAAAAGTAACAAATCATTTGAATACCAAATACTACAATTTTAGAGAGTGTTCCAAAAAACAGAGCAACTGCTGATTCCATAAACAAAAGACATTGAGAACAATATCAATGGTAGAGGTATGCCAAAGAGAAGGGAATGAAGTAACTGGCAGAGAAGAAAAGGAGGAAGGAGGAGACTCAGATTTTTTTTTTTTATAAATGTTTTCTTCATGAACTGCATGAGCAATAAAATATATTACAATTTAATTACATTTACTCTTTTCTTTTTGCTCAGGTATTTTTCGCCTTATGTTGAAAGAATACAGTGGCCCAACAAATGCCCAATATTGTTCGGTACATTGGCCCAACAATAAGCTGACAAGTTGGTCCGATTAAGGGCCGATGGGCAAATTGCTGTTGGCCCAATTTTGAATGCTTACAATAGCCCAACGGTAAAAAAGTGACGTTTGCCAAATATACAAAGAATACAGTGGCCAACAATGACCAACTATTGTCTGTTACATTGGCCCAACAATAAACCAACAAGTTGGTCCGATTAAGGGTCGATGAGCAAATTCCCGATGGCCCAATGTTAAATGCATACGGTGGCCCAACATAAGAAATATTGTTGGCCCAATAAAGGTCCAATGATGTCTTGCTATCTGGGTTATGTTTATATGCATTAATATTATATGTCAAATCAAAGAAGGAATATAATTATATATCACAAAGAGGTCATTTTTTAATTTTTAATTTAATTAGTACGACTTTTAGCATGATCCAATAGGAACCAAATGCATAATGTACCGGTACATGTAGATATTTTGAAAAGCAAATATTTTATGCTTTCATCATGTTCATATGTTGTTGCTTTGCTAAATGTAATCAAAGATAAATTTCAAAAATCTATTATTCAATTTAATGTCAACTTTTACAATACATGTACTTTAGATTAGTGAAAGATAAGATATACGTATTCGTACCTTTTTTTTCCTCTACATTTTATCATTCCAAACTTAAATTATATACAAAATATACTTTGTACACTTTGATAAGTTAGAACCCTGGCATGAATCAAGTCTCTTAAATTAACAGATTATTTATAAGAAACGTGGGGGGTTTCTATTTTTTATATAAGTTACTTTAAAATATGACTAACTTAAAATCATTCCAGATAAACAAATAACGATGTGTCATGATTTTAAGTAAAGCTATCCCTCTGACATTTCAGTGTTGGTTTTACTTATTTTAACTTTAATGTTACGTAAATGACGCAATTGAAGACCAATTAAATAAGCAAATAAGCAATAACAAAAATAGATTTGACATTTATTCCCAAGTCCCTTGTATAACATGTTTGTTGTACGTGATGATAAGATGATTAACTTTGGTCTTTTGATGTATATCATGAATAATTTTAAAATATGAATTAAAAATTTATCTCATAAATTATGTATTTTTGTTGACTTGATAGTAAACATTCATATCTATTAATATTGTCATTAGTTTATATGCATTTTTTACCTTCAAGAAATGGCAACAAAGGAGGGAAAACAGCTCAGACAACTCTGGTTTAGGGAGAATTCTTGTGCACATCAGAGTTGTATAAATACAAATGAATATCTTGTGCATCGTCCATACATAGACAATTCCAAAAGAAAATGGAAGTGTTGGCATATGTCAACAGTCAACCCTTGAGTAATGAATGAGGAACATACACTGCCAGAAAAACATAATGCTTTCTTACCTTTTACTTGACCAAATCTTGTATTGTTTCAAAAAGATTTTAAAGTACATGTACTGCATGAAAAAAGAAACAAGCAAATCTTTGAAACATACAACCACATATTTCTCAAAATTGTTTATATTCTTGAATATTTCATGAAATTAAGTCATGTTAGTCAAGCTCCATGCAAGACTTTCCACATGTACATGCATGTATCAAAGGCCTTTTGTCACATTCAGTAATGTACAGATTAAGAACCAATTTAAGGACAACGCAGATATATCGCACACCTAAAAGAAGTGAATGTTACATACATGGAATTCTCTTCATATGACATCACAATCACTAAATCTCAATGAAAAATTGCTTATGATGCAATATATAATAGCTGTTCCACATCATCAATACACACTTTTTGTATTGCAAGTAGTGGTTCATCTTGCTATAATTTAACGTGCTAAAATACCGTTTTCAGCATTAATTAATATTCATAAATTTCTTCAGGGGATGTCCCAGTATTGTAGTGAGTTTACATATAAGCTCAAGTTATCTATAACGGTCTTCATAGATTAGTTCACAGAGTTTGAGCCAGTGAAAGCAGTTACATTATTCCAAACAACTTCAATACTCGTATTGATAATATAGTAAAACCACCCCCGTTCTTAAGTTTTGAGGTATTTTATCATTAAAAAATGTTCAGCACACTCTGATAGTTGTTTTGTTTCATATATCTACCTCAATATTATGTACATAACCTTTTTCTTAAAAGTTGCACAGTTTCATGAAGAATTGAAAAAAAAAATGACACAGTGCACTTTGGATGTGCCTCTGTAAAAACTAAGTTGATATGATGACATGGTCATTTTTTACATGAAATTAATTCAAAATCATCATATAAGTATCATATTTCAATTTGGATAAAAAATCTTTTGCAGAATATTTTTAAACTTATTTTTTCTCTCTCAAGAATGCTTTTCCCCATTATGTTCGATCGAAAAAAAAAATTATGCAAACATCTTTTGGAATTGTGCTTACTATCAATCTAATTCAATTTTTAGGTTATATTTTGGTTGATTTTGATATAACTTCAGGATTTAATTCATATACAAAATTCTTTTGAAAATCACTTTTGTAGAAGTGAATTGGGTCTGTTGTCCTTAATCTAAATTGAGGAGATACCAACCTGGATTTTAAATACATGCCCTGGAAAGACAAAGTACATCAAAGCCATAAAGAATGTAAGGAGAGTGTCCATTCTAAGATGAAGGTCTATTCTTAGATGTGCTTCGTTTGCGTATCCCCAGTCCTGACATCTTAACGAGTGGTACAAACTTCCCAGAAACCAGAGGACATCTCCATATGTCCCGAAATACAAACTCTGCAAAAACAGAAACTCATTAGTCATTCGTATTTATCACGTACCGGTACATAAATCAATAAGATCGATATATATCCTCATTTAGATTTCAAAAACCTTATAAATACATATTCTATAACCAACCAGATCTGACATCAATCAAAATGTATATTTTTTCGATGGATTACCGTTTACCAACGTAAAAGAAAAATAAATTTGCCAAAGGATGCATGTATAGATAAAAGCGGTCCTTAATAATTGTCATTTAATATGTGGACCTGCGAGGTAATACCAGTTGTGTGCAGTGTACAGACACATTCCTGCAATTAAATTATTGGAAGCTGACGATGTTAATTAGATTTTTCATGGAGAATTTTTATCTATCAGAATACCAAGCTCATGAACTAAAAAACAGTTCTTTTCCAAAAATCCTAATGAAATCAGAAATTATATTATTTTTTGGTGTGATATAGCTGTTTGATATATTTACATATTTTTTAAGCCATAATGAGACAGGATCCACTTTTCAAAATCCAGTTACATCATATATTTTAAAATATATGCATTAACAAGAGCTGAAGCATACAATTGATGTAACAATCAATGAAATGTCTTTCCCTATGTACCAGAAATACATCCCTGGTACCTGTACCTGAAGTAAATGAAATGATTGAAAATCTCTGATTATAAAATCTTTTTTTTATGCTTACTGTAAATCTAAATATCAGACACCTGATGTTATGCAAGTATTGCTGTTTTTTTAGGGATTTAGTGATAATTGATACAGTCATATGAATTCACATAATCATTATCACCTTTTAGTTTGAAGCCATAGCAGGACTTTTTAGAAATACAATATTTCATTGGTCGACAGGAATACGGATAGGCAATCATAGAATTTTGGAAATTGCCTTCCTATTTTAAGTCCAATTTAAAAAAAAATCAAATATTATATTCACTTCGTATTGACTCCTTCACACCAATTATGATAGTGCTCTTTTGCAGGACATACATTTGTAGTTTGGTGTAATAGATAACGTAACATCAATTGCTTCATTTATTTCATCTAATTATCTACCTACTAAAACTTCGGCAAAGTACCGTTATATCAATTTGCCCTGCAAAAGAACAGTACCGCAGTTATCATGAAGGGGTAAATATCCAATACAGGTGAATATTATTATAGTTATTAGGTTTTTTACTGACTGACTACAGAAATATATTGGATTGTTCAGTCTAATAGACAGGGAGATGAAGCTTATTTATTACAGTGTATTACTATTTCTGTGGCTCGTCAGTAACAAACCTAATACAGGTATCTGTTTTTGTTTTCCTGATATTAAACTATCAAGTGAGGCATTTATTTCTTTAGAAATGTTGATCAATCTTCAAAATTCCATGTATAAAAGTGGTTTATATCTTGTCCAATATATTTGACACAGTCAATCTCTTCAAAATCTCATTCTCACCTTTCAAGTAGTCTTTAAAAATCTTTGCTGCCCCTTGGTCTTTTATAATGTTTTGTTGCCTTTAAGTTTAAAATGTTTTCTACCTTTCCTCCACAGAGGTTTGAGCAAATTTCAAAGATGCCATTTTTTTCTTTTCCATGCAGACACAGCAATGTGATGTCAATTCAAAGGGCGGCTACTCTAATTTAAAATTAATTTCAAAGGGCAACTACTTCAAATATTTCAAGAACATGTGAAAGGTGGTTTTGCATTAAATATTATGAAATGTCGAGATGAGTAGGCGAGGCGTTGGCCATATTGCCAAATAATTATTCTCACCGGAAGGACATAGAGATATATCCAGCAGTCACGTATCATGTTTAAATCAAAGAAAGTAAGACATTTTAGTCCAAAGGAGAACAAAACGTTTTGTTTTGTAAGGATTGTTGGATATCAGCCAATCAGAGAGCTAGGAATTATAATGAATATTAGTGTCTGAAGATGGAAACAATGGAGCAAATTATATGCATGCTATGTTATACAATAAGTCTGCCTTTTACATCAAAATTAAATTCAAATCATTTAGTCGTTCATCTTTTCAAGATAAATATAATACATGTAGATCAAAGTTGGTTCTTGAATTGCAAAACCATTACAAAATCATTTATATTTCAAGCCAATCCTTTTAACATATGTTTTAAATTATTGGTTCTAAATTAGTAAAATGAAACAAAAGTGAGAAGATAAATAATTACGGTATGAGAGGCCCACTTGTATTGACAGTCACCTTCGTACCATAGCCCTGTTAGACTGATATTTAGGAGTCTCATCTTTGTATTTTAAGCTTCGATCATTTTGAAGTCTTTAACCCTAATCTGAGACTCCTTGTCTTTGATATAGTCAATCTTTTATAATATTTACAGTTTCATTTATAATGCACACAAAATTTATGCCTACCAGTACATCTTATTTCTACAAGTATGCAATGCACAGGATATTAAAGTATATTTCCTAAATTAGAACACACATTTAATTCAATATTGCCAAGAAACAATTTACTATGTAGTTTTCGAGATGAAGTTAAAACCAGGCATTCAGTTTTCCTCAAATACATGTATATATGGGAGTAAAGAAGATTTTCTAAGATTTAATACATTTTTACTTTATGGCCATATTGGCCTCGCCCTAGGGCCTGAATCCCGACTTGGGGGCCATGAATTTCACAATTTTGGTAGAGGACTTCGTGGACATCATAACCATGCATCCCAATGAGTGGGAGAAGAGCAGAAGATTTTTCAAAAATTTGTTGTATTTTTTTTAAAATTTGGTCTGCCTTTGACACGGGGGTGCATGGTAGAGCCATTAATTTTACAAATTAAAATTCTCTTACCATATAGATGCTTTACACAATAAATGGTAACAACTGGCATTCTAGTTTTCAAGAAGCTCAAAATGTTAAATTCTCGTGACGACGGACAAAGACCAATTGCAATTAGTCACCTGAGTGATTCAAGTGACCTAAACATACATAACTTGTCTTAATTCTTTTGTGAAATACAGCCCTTCACACTCCTCTCAAAATCTAATACTACATGTATGTACCCTGTCATTCCACTGAGGATCCTTGGTAATATTGTAAATGGAATACACTCGATTCAATATGTAAACACTGGTTGCCTGATGAAGAGAGAAACCAATAATGAATATTATAATACAGTAAATGAAATTTGATACAGTAATTTCATCTTCAGCTATAAGTTTTCAGCTCATAAAAGCTCAAAAACAGTGAGCTAAAAAACAGTGTGCACATTCATAACTTACAATAACTCGAGACCATAGGAATGTAATCTTGACTGTAGGATCGTCGGAGTTCTGAGTTAAGACACCAAACAGAGAGGTGACTAGTAGAACGAATCCAAAGAGTCTATAAAAATACTCATGCTGCATATCTATCTCACCATCCACCTGAAATTAAAGCAAAAAAAAAATATATGATAGATGATATCAAATAATGAATTAATAATGGTGAGTTTGTTGTCAGGTGCTGACACCCAGGTGCTTTGTTTTTAGGTAATCTGCGTCTCGTTTCTTTCTACTAAGTTCAACATGTTAACATGTACATGTATATCAGACCATGGCTAAACAAATCAGCTGGAATTGGACTTCGATGGGACATGTGAGTTTAAACAATGAGTGCAAAATCAGATGTTTCTTAAGTCATTCCAATGTTATATTTGTACCTGAGAGTTTTGAGGCAATGTTATGTCGGGCCAGATTGTCTGCCAAATCAAAACTGATGGCTTATATTAATATGTATCTGTGTGACAGTTAGACTAGGCAGAGATACATACATTGTATTTGAGTACTTTCGCTTGCAATGCAAAAGCCCAGTAGATTGCCTGATAAGCTAGAGCCTAAGAGGGGGTCATTTCACAATAAGAATCTGGAGATTTTTCATTCTATTGATTGGACATTTTTCAAAGAATATGTGCAGCATAAAATTTAAATATCTTGGGACAGAGCTTGTAAACAGTAATTATATCATGTACACTACTAACTATGGAACTGTCTTGCTATAATAAATCATTGCAAAGATGTCCAGAATTTTTAACATGCACTGGAAAGCCAATGACTTGCTAGCTAACACCAAATGTCACTAAAGGTGTCTATGGTGACTGACGCCAGTGATGGAAAGGCCGGCCTAAAGTTAGCAGCTATAGTGTCCCTGCACAAATCCATGTATTTTTTTTTTCATTGGATCATATATGCACAAGATTGAATATGCATGACCTGGCCTATTAGGTCTGGGATGCAATTTCTTCATATAAAAGACGTGTGATTAGTTCGACTCAATACGTTAAGGTAAGTGGTCAAGGGCCAGACTCCAGGGAAGGTGAAACGTGTATGTTGGCTTGTTGACAACATGGCCGAATTGCCTCGATGCCATTTTCTAACATTAATTCTTAAAATAAAAGATATCGGTATGTCTGTCAAATATTATCTTACTTGGTATTGCATAACAAACTGTGGAAATGTTATGCACATCAGCCCCCATGCTGATGTGATTGTCAAATCAGCGGATATCCACACTTTCTGACCAAGAGGCAAGATGCCAAGACAAAGAACAGTCATAACAATAGACGGTAATAGCTCATACACATCCATTGTTATTAGAGATTTCTTTCCTCAGAGGGGTTCCTGATGACTTGACTTGGTTTTTTGATGTAAACAGTTAACCGTCCTTGAGATCTTTTCCAAAAATGCCGCCTCGGTGTTACATTGCAAAATTCCCAAATGCAGCTAGACGATTCGTCCCAGAGACGTTTCAGCCCAAGATTGCTCAAGTGAAAAATAATCAAAGCGACATTTTTTTTAATGGTAAAAGACTAGAGTATTGTTTCGTTAATCATATTATCGGTTATCTTTTCCCCGTACTTTACATGGGTTACAGTTTTAAATGAATAATTTTGAAAATTAAACAATTTCTTCACATTCGATTCAATTCATGAATATATTTTATAACCAATTTTATAAAGACGGCATGGGGCGGTTCCAGGATTTCAGTGTGGTTAGAGGGGCGCCAGTTGTAGACAAGGGGTATTGGCAGGCACGAAGCATCGTTTTTGAAAAAGGGGGGGGGGGGCAAACTCATCCAAAAAATCTTGACAATCAAAAAAAAAAAAAAAGATTTAAAGCTTACTTTCCAAAATCCTCATAATCCTAATCCGTAGGAGGGGGGGGGGGGGGCAAGTATTTTAAGAAAAATCTTTGCTGTGCAAAAAAAGTGTGTGTGTGTGTGTGTGTTGGGGGGGGGGGCAGACCCCCCCCCCCCTCCCCTGATGCTACGTGCCTGATTGGGTTGCCTTGAGGCCCTAAGTGGGCCCAGAGCAAAGCATTGATGGGTCCGCTGCCTTGCAGACATTATTTTTTATCTTAGAGGAACGACTCTACATTAATCAGTTTTAAAAATGGTCAATACAATTATGTGAATGGAGTTTTAAAAAATAAACACGCCGATATATATAGAGGTGTATCAGTTATAATCCACTCTAGGAAGACTTACTGGTAGATAATATATTCTAGTTAGGCTCGAAGGTGCATGTGGTTGTTCGGCCACATTTGAATAGATCTAAGGTGAACATGACTAAAATGGGTTTTCTAACATACGTTACACTATATTGAACCCACGGGTTTTCTTCTGTCAAAACTAGTCTTTTGTATAGAAATCCCATGAGTTAAATAAGAGTCACAATTAACTTGAATTAATGTTTTGGTTTTTTTTCCAAAAGGAGTATATGATTTAACTTTATTTGACAATTTAGGGTAATCTGCCACTGGCAGACTTCTAGATAGTTTGTTTGTCAAAGCGAAAGGTGAACAAAACTCCAGAATGTTACTTTATTGTTTCATTATTCACGGCAAAAATTTAGTTTACGAATGTAAATTATAGTTTACAGATGTGAAATCTATTGGTAAATGGTAACATTATTTGCAGACAGAAAAACTTAGATTGTTATTCGTTGACAATAGTTTACAACCGTTACCGTTAAATATAGTTTTACAGATGAAAACTATAGTTAACAAATCGTTTAATTCATAGGTGTCGGAATCCCCCCCCCCTTTCTCTCGCAGCAAACATATAGTTGTTCCTAAATTTACTTAAAGCAATATGAGCTGTATTCTTTAGAATTTTATTATGCTGCAAAAACCTTCTAGTATGATAAGACTGCATAAACTTAAACTTTTATGATAAATAAGATTTTAAAAAATCATTAATTTTTGTCAAAGGAAATATTTCTCTTCTATGGAATATATATCAAATCAATTTGTGTACAGGACGACAATAATTCAATTTTGTTCCAAATAAGGCTTCTTAACGGCCTTTTCCACAAAAATATGGCTAACAGAAATTTAAAAACCATGATATTTTTGTCATTTTAGTAGAAAAGAACATTTTAGTAAAAAAAAAAAATTCAACATGAAAAATGCAGCTCATATTGCTTTAAAAAGAATGAAATATAAATAGTGATATTTAGAATTGGAGATTATACTAGCCCCCCCCCCCCCCCACCCCCCCCCCCCCCCCCCCCCCCCACGCATTAGGAATTTCATGAATTGGGGGAAATTATTTTGGTAGGTAAGATTTTAATTTGGAGTTAAAGGTAATCTCACCCCCCCCCCCCCACCCCACCCCCGGATTAGGATTTTCATAATTTTGGGAAATCGGTTTTTTTTTTTGGTTTTTTTATTTTGCTTGTCAAGATTTTTTATGATTAATCTAATTAGTCTACCCCCTCCCCCTCCCCCACACACACTTTTAATTTGCTTATGACGCCACTGTAATTTACGGTTGTGAAACTATGTTAGCTCATTTTTGTGAATTTGGCGTACAATACGTTACACCTTAATGTTTTTCAAAGCACTATACAATGGTAAAATTTATACCTTCAATTTCACAATCCTGTAGGTACCCTTTATTTAATGGATCTCGACCTTATATGGAATATCTATATAGCTATCTTCATGAATCTAAATGACTTCAATTTGATACATGGCAAAACCGTTATTTCTTGATAACAATGAGCTGATAGCAGCTATAAGATAAAAATATCATGGCTTCTCTTTCATAAGTATGTATGTCATACATTACTAAAAAATATGTTCACTACTAAATGCGGAAAAATCTAGAGATCTATACAAAATTCTTTAAAATAGTGCAATCGAACCAATGTGCAGAACAAGTCGAGCCGTCTTCTGAATAATAATTTAAGTGATTTAGAATGGGAGACCATTTTCTCCATCTCCTCCCGAATCGACATAAATCCAATTTCGAATTAACCATAAAATTTTAGCAACAAACTTTTTTTTACATAAAATAAAAAAGGTAGACTCATACAAATGTTCCTTTTGTGAAAAAGAAATTGAAACTACTGAGCACTTTTTGGGGAATGTAAATCTATACAAGGTTTTTTGATAGCTGCAGGTCTGTAGCTCCCGCTCTGGAAAAAACTCGGATGGACGACCAAATTTTTTCAGACCGGGAGCTCCAGACCTGAATGATTTGCTACTTATTGTTTTTAGAAATATTCCTACTTTTAAAAGTTTTTTGTGGTTTTTGTACAGAAAGAATTCATTTTTGGATCTCAAGAGGATTTGGATCGAGTGAAATATATTTATAGCCTTACAAATTAAATATTAATGTCATATATATAGTACGAGAATTTGTCGAAGGAAACCTTCTCTGAATGGTTCGATATCCTCCAAAAAGAATATGTATGACACAAATAGATATATTGCTTTTAAAAATAATAGACAGGTACTATTTGATGACGCCTGGGAAAACTGAAAGAATTTATTCAATATTTAGAGCAACCCCCCCTCTCTCTCTCTCTCTCTCTCTCTCTCTCTCATATTTATCATGTTAATATGTAATCTGTTATGATTTATGTTATATGAATACTTGAATATAAAAAGATAAAAAAAATTCATGAAAACATTTTATTTCCGTTAAACTTTTAAATTTGGATAGTTTGCTATACGAGGGTTGTATTTTCATAAGGAGATATTCTTCTTAAGGATATCACTGCAATCTGAAAATTGTCACGACCATCGAACCCTCTTATTTTTTATAAGAATTGAAATGAAAGTTCTGGGTTTTTCATCATAGTAGTAAATGTCATATTTAAAGGGGCATGGTCACGATTTTGGTCAAATTCTATTTTTCTGTTTTTATTATTTAGAATTGAATGCTTTAGGAATGTATCTCTATTTAGAAGTCACACCCTTTTGTTATTCGTCTTGTTATTTTGGTTATAAACAAAGACTTGGGCAGCTTCTCAACCCAATGGATGTATCCGTTTGTTGAGGCTAGATAGATTAAAAGAAGGCAGGAATAAAGCAAACGTCCGGCTGGTTTTATTCAATGATGAAAAGTGACCAACAAAGCTATAAAGAGCGACTCAAGGCCTTACAAATTTACCAATGTTATTACAAATTTCATTCCATCAAAGTTACTTAATTTAAACATGTTAAAGGTATAATAAAAAGAAATTAAACAACATATCATAAATCAATATCTGGATTAAATCAAACCAAAAATAAAACAATGTTATAAAACAAACCTGACATAACCTTTTTCTATACTTTTTCATGTAAACAATGTAACCAATAAAGTTGGGATCAGAGACTCGGCGATCGATTACGTAATACAAATAACTGAAAAGCTTTGCAAATTCTACTTTACCTGACATTGCTTCAAAAATGCGAAAACATGCATAATGCTTAAATGCTTTTGAGAATATAAATGCCATTATTATGTAATAGATCATTAATAACACATCGGCGATCATCTCACTAATATTTTCTAACAATAATGAAAGTAAGTCTGTCCATTTTTGGCAATAATTCGCACCTCGATCCCGATCCCATTGAACATAAAAATTTACAAATTTTACTGTGCAACATAAAAACTATTTCACTACATACCTTCACTCTGTAAACAGGTTTGCATTAGTGATGTATACAAAGGTAACTAACTACACTATAATTATTTCTAACTTAGACAAAGACCAAAGTGAGCAATGACCAAAATTAAAAAAAAATTAAACTTTTAATTAAATCCTTTACTAAATTAATTTCAAGCTCTAAAATTTCTTAATTCGAATGATTTTAAAGTTTAACCACAATAATTAATTACCTAAGAAAAATAGAACTAAAGTTACCTAGATAGATTAAAAGAAGGCAGGAATAAAGCAAACATCCGGCTGGTTTTATTCAATGATGAAAAGTGACCAGCCGGGACGCGCAACCTGTTTGAATCAAATTTCTAAGATGTCCTTTTTAACCAATCAAAATGATTCTGGAGATATTGGTTGTCCAAAAAAAAGAATTAGATTACAAAAGAACATTTGGTCAATGCGTGTCCACTTAATCTATAAGTCTTTGTGACGCAACTAATTAAACAACACTTGGCCAGGTAAATAATTCTAGGGGCATCGTTAATCCCGTAACAAAGAACTTATTACTCATGGACTAAATCAAATGGATGCTATAAAAACATTTACAACAAAATTACCTCAAAAATCTTGTGAAGCCCACGTTCGAAAAACATTTATCAGGAGAACAAAGAAACCTTAAGTTTGGCATACCCGATAAAATAAAGTTGACATGTGCAATAAATAAAATGACACCTCAGAGTAACCAGACAAAAGCTAAAATAAAAAACATAAAAATTTCTGAACGTTTTTTTCTTAAAGCACCAAAATCATTAAATTCTGTAATAGTTAAATTTATCATAAAATATATTTCAAAGAAATGAAAATTTAACTGTTTGAATTACTAGATTTAAATACATATTTCAGAGATGAATAAGTATATTGAAAAACTGTAAGTTTTTCTCCACGACAAATGTCTTTTATTAATTTTCAATCTAAAGTTGAAAATGATTACATGACAAATTACCCCCCTGGCCACAATAGGTTTGGTCCCCAAACCAAAAATAAAACAAGTAGAGATTAAAATAAAAACCTAATATAAGTATTTACAATTGAGCAATAAAAAAAAATTGTTGCTGAATATAGTGAAAATTCACAGGTATCATTATGCTAATCAAGTTTCTTCTTTGATTTATTAAACAGAAGAACAGCATTTATAGAACACAAAAATGGTAGACAAATAAAACAAATCAGCAAACAAATAAAACATATATACATAAGATAGAACTACACTACATGTTGCACAGTATAAAAAAAAATATTTATTTGCAGAAAAAGAATTCAAATATCATCAAGTCCTGTTTATCATTCAAGTCAATTAATGCCCATAAAAAGATAAAACTCACTCATGTTGGTTGCTGAAAATGAAGGTATGATTAGTTAACTAAACAATTGTAAGCAAGTCACAAGAGTTTTGACTTAAGGAGGAGGGAGTTATGATTGTATTAAAACCTTGGTGTGTAACCATAACATATGCACAATATGGTTGTTTTAAAATTTTTGTCACATTTGAATGATTAAGCCAATTCAAAGTAATTACTTTCGGAATTTGGATTGTTTTGGAAGATTGTTTATCAATAACGTCGAATTGATCCCAGTCTGCATAAAGTTTAAAATTTAGAAAATTTGGGGAAGTTGTTAAATTTCTAATGACCGGGCTCTGAAATTTGTAATAAGATGGACACAAAGGCAAGGTCAAAAGAGGAATTATTGCACATTTACCACCAGATGTAATTTCCAATTGTAAAATTGTTTCTTTAGATGGTCTTGATCTCCAAAGGTAAGAGATAATAATGCACAAAATAATAATTATGATGAAACCAACAGTGAAAACTGCATGAATCCAAGAAATCTCAGAAATTAACAACTTTTCAATAGACACTGGCGCTTTCAAAACAGGTGCTGTTGTTTTAGCTTGATAAATAAATGAAGGAATTGTTTGAGAATTTGCTTGTGCCACTTGTTGTAAGATTAATAATTCAATTTTGAGTTTTCTTAATTTGATTAAAGCCAAAACACAGAAAATCAGAGAGACAACTGTTCCTCCCATAGTGGTAAATATTAAAATAGCATTGGTGTCAGGCCAGGAAGAAGGAATATTAATCAATCCATCAATAAGAGGTTCTGATAACTGCTTAAAAATTGTCTCATCTTTCTTTGCTGCTTCAGCCATTTTATTTAAACTTAATTGATACCTGTGATCATCAGCAATGACTTTATCCATGGAATGGTTAAAAATTTTAAACAATGGGACTTTCAAATCAATAGGCTTAGGGAATATAGTATCACCTAATAAATTTGCAAGTTTGTTTTCATCAAAAAATTGTTGAAGTAAAGCAAGGTTGAAAGGATGCAGAATTGTAAAATTTTGCTGGGATTGATAGCAATTCACTAAACGAGGGGGTAAATATAAAGAATCAGTTGACAATGAACACTTGCATGGTACATGAATGATACAAAATGCACAACCTGAAATCACTTTCTTTTCTTTTGGGCAATCAAGTGATAAACTTTGAATCTTATAAATCAATACAGATGTTGGGGATAATTCAATGATGTTGGAATTCAACACATTTGGAATGAACTTAAAGTTACAGAGTTTATGAATCGCCTTGACATCATTGTTAAAAAGTGCAATGGAGCAATCCTTACTGGTTATAGGCTTCAATGGTAAGTTATGATCACAAAGGATAGTGGGACCTGCATGCACACAGTTAAGTAAAACATCAGATTTAAGGTTGAGATAGTAGTCATGGTGCTTGGTAATTGCAAAGTATTTTGGCATGTTAAGAAGTTGGGTAGCATGTGATGAGGAATTATTAATAGGAACAGGAAGGGAGGTAACTTCGTAAAGTTGCATTGGGGCCTTGTGAGTGGAAATGGGAAATTTAACAGATAGGTAGACATGCTTATTATTTCGTGCGTAGAGGAATTTACCATGTGAGTAATAGTACGTGGGATTAGTATGAGTTAGGTAGAATCCTTTGTGTGAAGTTCTGAGCATTTTTGAAATATCTTGTATAACTGATTTCAATTTTTGTTTTGGAATAAGAAAGGGAGATAACTTTCCTTCAATTAAATTTTGAATTGCAGATTGTAAATTGTCCAAATTGCTTCTCAATACATTTGCCTCATTTATTTGTTGAATCAAAAGAGATGACACATTAGTCATGGCATGCTCCATTTGAACAAATTTAGCATCAACTGCAGCAGCAATGTTGTTAATAACTTTAGTATTCAACTGAATTCCTTTAAGCAAGTTAGTAGTGCGATTATTAACAATGGATATGAAAGAAGACAGATGTGCATCATATTGTTGCATAGCAAGTGCAAATTTAGTAGTGCGTGCATTAAGAGCATTGATATGTCGGGCTAATAACTGAACATCTTCTATAGTGGCTGTTCCAAATAGACTTCTTGATAGAGAGCCAATAAAGGGCAAAAATGCTCTTGGGGATTTTTTTGAAGATTTTGTTGGAAAATTAGTTTGAGGAATTAAAGACCTAATAGTTTTCACAACTTCCTTGACATGACTTTGAGTTTCAACATGCAGAGTTTGAAAAACACTAACTAAATCATTCCATTTGTAACAGTGAGACTCATTACGATTGCACCTAGTTGAGACATTGGTGGGCTTAATAGAATTGGGTAGCTGTAGGTGAAAGGTGTGGGTCCAATATTCTTGTGACAAAACTAGAGTTGAGTCCTTCTTAAAGATTACTCCATAGTTGAGGCGATGAATGTTGTCTCCCACTGGACTAAACTCAACTTCTTTGTTTGTTGCAACTGCTACTGGGATTAGGGATAGCATGAAAAGACTGATGAGAGGCAGGAGTTGGTACCAGATTGATGAGAGAGACCCTACAAAATGCCAAAATGGGAAAAAAAAATGAGTTGTGATGATATCATTGACTGCAAGGTGGCCAACCTAACAATCTAGCACTATATAACCTACATAATATAATGTAAAAATGGGGGGCATCATCACAACAATTTTGATATTTTCAGAATTTAGAAAATACACCTAATGTCATCCTAATTTAGTTAGAAAAATAAAATATTAAACTCTCTACCAATGCAATCTCCTCATTAATCTCTTAAAGATCAATACTTATCAAAACCCTAACCTAAGCAGTCAAAAATAAACTGGAAGAGAAGAAGTCCATTGTATTGACACTGTTGCTTGTATGGAATAATTATACATGAAGATTTTAGATGTAAGACATGTAAGGAATCATTACATGTAAAGTGGCGCAATAAAGATGTGATGTATGGGATATCTACATACACATAAAGAAATATGAACATGTAGGGGATGTATACATGTCATAAATGGGATCAATATCATGTAGGGGATGTTTACATGACTTAATTGGGATAAACACAAGTATGGGATATATACATGTGTGTAATGGGATAAATAGTGTGTATGGGATAGCTACACATAAGAACAAAAAACATAACTCTGTGGCATATACAGAGAGCAATTATAAGTTTGGGGATGAATTTTGCATACAAAAGGGATAATAATTAGGATATCTATTTCAGAGATAATGGAATGGTAACAATTGGAATAAAGAGTAGTTTCTTGAGATTAAGAATAGCTTCTTACACATGATAATGAAGGAATGAGTTTAAGATTGGGATGGTTTTACAAAACAAGTTCGTTTACGTTTACCATATTTGGTAAAGCGTCTGTTGATATCGGCTAGCATTTCAGGTGAGAACATTTCATCTGGTTCCCATGTCCTTGTACCGTCTTCCCATACAACCCTTATTAGTCTTCTGTTGTTCTTAAATTTGGCTGTTGGGATTTCTTTGATATTCCACATTTTATCCTGTGGCTGAGAAGAAGTACTCTGGTTACCTGTTGCAGGTGGTGTTGGATGATCTTGTGGTAAATTAGGCGTTGAGTCAGGAATGTTAGGAAGGGGATGGTGAGCAGGAGTGGGATTTGGAGTATTTTGTGGTCTATCAGGTGTAGCTGGGTTAGGAGGATCAGGTGCATCATTGCCTTCTGTTGATTGTGCATCATTGCCTTCTGTTGATTGTGTATCCTCTTGTCCTTCATCAGATGGGGGAAGTTGTAGATGAGCTCTGTATGTTTCTGGAGGATAGTAGTCTTTTAAGTGAATTGCACTTACCAAGGATGGGTGTACCTTGTTGTCAGATATTCGACGTAAGCGGTAGGTATAATTTGGTCCCAATCCTACGATTTGGTATGGTCCAGTACACTTATCCCATAGTTTGGAGGACTGACCTTTAGGCACTTGATGAGTTGTTGTCAGTACAGTGTCACCAATCTTAAAGTGAGGTGTTTTTGCTGTTCGGTCATATCTCTCTTTGTTCCTCTGCTGGTGATATTCCACATTTTTCTGTCCAATCTCATGGGATATTTTGAGACGTGACATGAACTCTCTTAGATATTCCCGTGTGTCCTGACTTAAGTTGTCCTTAGGTTGTAAATCTACGTCAAATGGTAATCTCATCTCTTTACCAAACATCATATGGAAGGGAGAGAACTCAGTAGAATGAGAAGAGACAGATTTTCTGAAGGACATTAAAATACCAGGGAGAAACTTGGGCCATAATTGTTGATCCTTATCACAATATGCACGAAGAGATTGAGCTATGACACTATTCTGGCGTTCAACTAACCCATTGGTATTGGGGTGATATGCACTGGTATGATGCTGAGAAATGTCAAAAATTTCACAGAGAGCATTGATAAGTTTAGACATAAAGTTCCTACCTCGGTCAGAAAATAAAATTGAAGGAGCACCATAGCGAGCAAAGATGTTTTCAAAGAGAACATTAGCAACTTCCTTTGCATTCTGAGATTTAAGAGGGAATGCTTCTGGCCAATGGGTTCCAGCATCAATACACAATAGGATATACTCATATCCTTCAGGACTCTTGTGTAGCGGACCTAAAATATCTATTTGCCAGCATTCAAACCTTTCTCTAGCAGGCATGGGTTGCATGGGTGGCTTCACAGGATTGTAGTTCCTCTTGGCAAATTGACATCTGGAACAGGATTTGACATAGTCCACTATGTCTTGATGCATCCGTGGCCAAAAGTATCACTGTATCAAGGAAGCACGTACCTTTTCTATTCCTAAGTGTCCACCACCTGCCAAACTATCGTGATATTGTTTAAGTGCATCTAGTCGCAAGACTTTAGGAAGAGCTATCTGTGTTATATACCTCATTTCCTCTGGTTGTCTGCTACAGCGTCTTTGAAAAAGATGGGTCAGAATACCATTCACTATAGAATAGTGTTTAGACTCGGCTACTATACTGTTATGTTTAGAAGTGTCTTGAGGCAGTTCTTGCTTTTCTACATACCTTATAATATCCTTGAAGTCTGGACATTCCCGTTGTAATTGAGCAAGTGATTTTCTATTATCTAACACTGGTTGTAGGTGATCTTCTTCTAGGACTACTATATCAGTTTCAGAAGGGTCATAGAATAAATTTACTTGCACACATACCTTTTCAATGTCATTTTCTTCATCAGAAGATTCTGTCAGACAGATGGAATTGATAGGAGGTGTGGCAATAGTAATATTCTCTTGCTCCTCTGGGTAAGGGCGTCTGCTGAGAGCATCAGCTACAAAGTTGTTCTTACCTGGTCTATGGATGATTTCAAAATCATACTCCTGCAATTTCAATGCCCAACGTTCTAACCTACCTGTGTGTTTGGCAGACTTTAACCAGACTAGTGCTCTGTGATCTGTATATATGGTGAACTTACCTCCCACAAGATAGGGTCGATATGCTTCCACTCCCTTTACTACAGCTAAGAGCTCTTTTTCAGAAGTGGTATAACGTTTTTCCTCCTTAGATAAGGCCTTACCTCCATAGGCGATAACATGTTCCTTTTTGTCTGAGGATTGCTGACTTAGATAATAACCTATAGCTTTGTCTGACGCATCGCAGGTTAAGATGAAAGATTTCTGAGGATCAGGATAAGAAAGTATAGGTGCAGAAATAAGGGCACTTTTGAGAGTTTCAAAGGCAGTTTGGCATTCGGAGGTCCATTGAAAGCGTACATCGTGTCGTAGGAGTGCATTTAGGGGAGTAGCTATTTTAGCATAATTGTGAATGAACTTGCGATAATAATTGGCCATACCCAAGAAACTTCTGACATGTTTTTGTTTTCTGGGGACAGGAAATTCATTGACTGCTTTGGTTTTTTCTGGATCAACTTCAACCCCATGACGTGAGATGACATGACCCAAAAACTTCAACTGTTTGACAGCAAAGTGACACTTTGAAGTTTGTAAGGTCAGGCCAGCTTCACGTAGCTTACTGAAAACCTGAGCAATGTCTCTAAGATGGGTTGAAAAGTCCTTGGAGAAAATCAATACATCATCAATGTACACAAGTACAGACCTGAAGTTCATTTCCCTAAGAACCCCTGACATGAGTGTCTGAAAGGAAATTGGTGAATTCATCAACCCGAATGGCATCCTTTTCCACTCATACACTCCATCTTGGGTTATAAATGCGGCTTTATGCTGTGAACATGGGCTCATTTCTACCTGCCAAAATGCAGATCGAAAATCAAGATTTGTGAAGTATTGAGCTTTAGTTTCACCAATAGCATCAAAAACAGTTTCAAGGTGAGGCAAAGGAAAGGACATTGGGACTGTGATCTTATTCAGAGCTCTGTAATCACATGCAAATCTCATCTGTCCATTCTTTTTCCTAACCATGACAACTGGAGAATGCCACTCAGAATTCGAAGGCTGGATGATGTCATGCTTGAGCATTTCATCGACCTGCCTTCGGATTTCCTTAGCGGTTTGAGGTGAAGTTCTATAGAACTGTTTTCTGACTGGCTTGGATCCAGGGAAGGTCTCAATTTTGTGTTTGTACAAACTGGTCTTCCCTAGCTCAGACAAGTCAGCAGAAAATATATCTCTGTAACCAACTAAAAACTTCTGAAGATTTTGTTTTTGAATTTCAGTTAGATCAGAATCAGAGAGGTCAAACTGTAAATCAGATTTGCACTCTGACTTCTCTGTTCCCATACTCACAGTATTAATGTTGGTGACACTTTCTTCTTCTAGGGGTATAACCTTACCTTTGGATAGTTCTTGTACTGTAGCAAGTACTTGATTATGGGTAAGATTGATGTCATTATAAGTAGGGTTCATGACCTTCAGATATGCACCATGATTGTGCACCGTGACAATGCATTTAGCAGCAATTATATGTTTAAGAGCTAGTGCTGGCACGGGCTCTAACAACACCTCTTCACCTTCTACACACCTAGAAATCTTAACTCTGATAGTTGTTTCACTACGCTTGGGAATAATGACATTGCCAATGGCTCTAGCTAACCCAGTATCAGCAATAATGGGACAAACATGCATGTTAGTCTTAGTATCTATGTTCAATGTGTTAGTTGCATAGTCAATATTGGCATGATTGGTTCTCAAAAAGTCTAAGCCAAGTATGAAGGAATAATGAAGATCTTGTATGACATGCACAGAGTGAACAAACACCATACCATCAATAAATATTTCTATATCTAACATTCCCAGCACCTTTAAATAGTTTCCTGTGACACCTTTGACTTTTGGATGTTTAGCACTTAAAAGGGGAGAGTCTTTATAGCAAGTCTTACCTAAAAATTCCTGACTTACAATTGTTATACTAGCACCAGTGTCTAATAGAGCACGAATTCTTTTGTTTCCTACATTAATAAGCACTTTATTTTCCTTTAGTGAAGATACTAAACAAATTTCATGGCTTTTGCCTTTGTGCCCATCCTTAGACAAATGCCTATGGACAGGCTCGCACCCCTAACGATTTTGATTAAATTGAAGGGAATTTTCGATAAACCTCTTGTGACATACTTTAACTAAATGATTCTTGACACCACAATAAGAACAAAATTGATCATTAGCAGGGCATTTCGACTTGTCAAAACAGGACTTACCCCCACATCTGAAGCAAGGTCCTGGCTCTCTGCTCCTGTTAGTCTGTCTGAAGTTGTCCCTGTCCCTTGAGACTGGTTGGGGCCTTCGTTGTTGGGTTTGGCCTGCAAACACACCATTGACATCTGCAAGCTGATCGTCTAAGTGGTTTCGGACCTTGGTCTCCACTGCAGCATCCACACTGGCAAGGGCGATTTTGATTCCCTCCGCAAGGGCCGTCTTTAGGTCAGTAGGCGGGGTGTCGGTATCCTTACCAGTAGCTTCCTCTGCAAGGGCTGCCATTTTTCGGAGGTCTTCCAGGGACTTTGGGTTCTGTGGGACCACTATTACCCTCAGCTTCTGAAGAAGACCCTCTCGAGCGAAGTATGTGATGCTGTCCTCTTCCATCGAGCAGTCAGCAGCCAGTTTCCTCACTCGGTATAGGTATTTATCCACAGATTCGTCGGCTCCCTGCTTCACCCGCATCAAAGCTTGACTTATGGGGACTGTCGGTCGGAATCTAGAAAAGAAAGCATCCCTGATGCTGGTTAGTGAGGTTTTTGACAAGCTGTCCAAGTGTGTGAAGAATTGAAGGGCTATTCCCATCAAATAGAATGGCAATAGTTTTATGGCTTTGGCCTCGGTGATTGAATGTAGGGCGATGTAGGCCATAAATGTGGTCCACCATTCTGACACAGGGGTATTGCCATCAAATTTGTCCATTTGTGGCACTGGGATTCTGGGTGCTGGCTCCCAAACCTGCCTTGGTGTAGCTACCGGTTGAGGTTGTCTGTCAATTTGCTCCTCCAATTCTCTTCTCCGGCGATACTCTGCATCTCTGGATGCTTTTAAGGTCTCCAGCTGTCTCCGCAGGGCCTCTACTTCATTGACTGAAGCTGTGGCTTCAGTGATCCCTTGTTCTGATTGTTCCTCCTGTATTCTGCCTTGCTGAGAGGAACTTCTCAATTCCATGTTTGATGGGCCTGGCATGGTAACAGTGATGATATAATATTATGATGAATCTGGAATCTGGGGAAAAAGCTCGGATCGTTCCACTACTCCACCAGTCACACCCTTTTGTTATTCGTCTTGTTATTTTGGTTATAAACAAAGACTTGGGCAGCTTCTCAACCCAATGGATGTATCCGTTTGTTGAGGCTAGATAGATTAAAAGAAGGCAGGAATAAAGCAAACGTCCGGCTGGTTTTATTCAATGATGAAAAGTGACCAACAAAGCTATAAAGAGCGACTCAAGGCCTTACAAATTTACCAATGTTATTACAAATTTCATTCCATCAAAGTTACTTAATTTAAACATGTTAAAGGTATAATAAAAAGAAATTAAACAACATATCATAAATCAATATCTGGATTAAATCAAACCAAAAATAAAACAATGTTATAAAACAAACCTGACATAACCTTTTTCTATACTTTTTCATGTAAACAATGTAACCAATAAAGTTGGGATCAGAGACTCGGCGATCGATTACGTAATACAAATAACTGAAAAGCTTTGCAAATTCTACTTTACCTGACATTGCTTCAAAAATGCGAAAACATGCATAATGCTTAAATGCTTTTGAGAATATAAATGCCATTATTATGTAATAGATCATTAATAACACATCGGCGATCATCTCACTAATATTTTCTAACAATAATGAAAGTAAGTCTGTCCATTTTTGGCAATAATTCGCACCTCGATCCCGATCCCATTGAACATAAAAATTTACAAATTTTACTGTGCAACATAAAAACTATTTCACTACATACCTTCACTCTGTAAACAGGTTTGCATTAGTGATGTATACAAAGGTAACTAACTACACTATAATTATTTCTAACTTAGACAAAGACCAAAGTGAGCAATGACCAAAATTAAAAAAAAATTAAACTTTTAATTAAATCCTTTACTAAATTAATTTCAAGCTCTAAAATTTCTTAATTCGAATGATTTTAAAGTTTAACCACAATAATTAATTACCTAAGAAAAATAGAACTAAAGTTACCTAGATAGATTAAAAGAAGGCAGGAATAAAGCAAACGTCCGGCTGGTTTTATTCAATGATGAAAAGTGACCAGCCGGGACGCGCAACCTGTTTGAATCAAATTTCTAAGATGTCCTTTTTAACCAATCAAAATGATTCTGGAGATATTGGTTGTCCAAAAAAAAGAATTAGATTACAAAAGAACATTTGGTCAATGCGTGTCCACTTAATCTATAAGTCTTTGTGACGCAACTAATTAAACAACACTTGGCCAGGTAAATAATTCTAGGGGCATCGTTAATCCCGTAACAAAGAACTTATTACTCATGGACTAAATCAAATGGATGCTATAAAAACATTTACAACAAAATTACCTCAAAAATCTTGTGAAGCCCACGTTCGAAAAACATTTATCAGGAGAACAAAGAAACCTTAAGTTTGGCATACCCGATAAAATAAAGTTGACATGTGCAATAAATAAAATGACACCTCAGAGTAACCAGACAAAAGCTAAAATAAAAAACATAAAAATTTCTGAACGTTTTTTTCTTAAAGCACCAAAATCATTAAATTCTGTAATAGTTAAATTTATCATAAAATATATTTCAAAGAAATGAAAATTTAACTGTTTGAATTACTAGATTTAAATACATATTTCAGAGATGAATAAGTATATTGAAAAACTGTAAGTTTTTCTCCACGACAAATATACCAGTAAAAAATCTTTTTCAAGCTGATTTGTCTATATTCTTATCCATTATAAGCATAAATAAACAGTTTCTAACGTGTAACACATTCATTTTAGGTCTAAAATTGGAATTTTCACTTCAACATTCAAAATGTAAACAAAAGCTTTGTTTACATAGCAAAGAATTGCAAGCTCTGTAACTTGCTTATATACTAGCGGAAAAAAAGAAAGTGTGCATTATTTAATATATGAAAAAAAACATTTAAAAATTACACTCGAAATTCACTGTTACTATATTTGAAATTGAATTAACAAAATTAATAACGCGTGTGACCACCATTTGCGTTCACGCATGCTTGACAGCGACACCTCATTGATGCCACTAAAGTGTTCAGAAATGCTTGAGGGATGTTGTTCCAGATGTTGGTTAAAGCCTGGCCAATGTCACTGGCTGATTTGGTAAACGGCGTAAACGTCTTTCCATTTCATCCCAGACGTGCTCGATCGGCGACAAATCGGGGGAAACAGCTGGCCAAGGCAAGACATCGAAATTCTGTTGAACAAACAAGTCCCTGACTACACGTGCAACGTGTGGCCTTGCGTTGTCTTGCTGCAGAGTGATGTGATTTTGATGTCTCTGTATGAAGGATATCACATGATGTTGAATAATTTTATCTCGATAGCGTACGCCGGTGAGATTTCCATTGACAATTTGTCGAGGGGTCCTTCCAAATGCTGATATTCCACCCCACACCATAACGCTACCTCCACCAAATTGTCGACGTTGCACAACACAAGCGTCCTGGTAACGCTCCCCAACGCGACAATACACCCTACAACGGCCGTCACTGCTATCTAAATGAAATCTGGATTCATCAGTGAACAGAATATTGGCCCAGTCCTGTATTCTGAATCGCAGGTGTCGTGTGCACCACGCTAGTCTGGCGATACGATGACGTTGAAGCAGTACTAGGCGCACTGCTGGACGTCTTGGTCTGATGTTTTGCTCGTGCAGACGATTACGCACAGTTCTTGGACTAATTGGTCGAAGCCCTGGAATGCTACGGGCAGTCAAACTTGCTGTCTGGAAACGATTTCTCAGATGCACAAGTCTAATGTGGTTGTCCTGTTGACGTGATGTCTCACGAGGTCGCCCAGAGCGCGGTCGATCCCGAGTGTTGCCAGATTGTTGAAAACGTCTCCATAATGACTGGATGGTATTCCGATGAACTCCAAAGTGTCTTGCTACAGTATTTTGTGCCATTCCAGCTTGCAGCATCGCAACAGCACGATTACGTTGGTTTTCGTTGAGTCGTGGCATGACATAGGGGTAAATTTTGTTGAAACTAAAGTGATTTCCTTGACAAAAAAAGTTTAAACAAATCCTTTACAGTTCTTATTCCAAACAGTATTGGCCTGTAAAACTCGTGCGTACAAATTCTTCAATAAACAACAGGTGTTCACCAACCATGAAAAAGTCCGTACACCCGGACGGTTACCATCCGATATTGTCAAAAACATTACCATTATCGATTGTTAACAATAGATATAGAAAAATTATACTAAATTTTATAATGCACAGTTTCTTTTTATTATTTTTAGTATAACTCAACGAATGACACTCAAATTTTAGTTGCCTATTAAAAATGCCTTCCTAAAGCATTGTAAACATTATAATTGGAAAAATAATTTTTGACCAAAATCGTGACCATGTCCCTTTAAAAGGCGAGTGGTTATTGAACATAACAAAATGCGTATGCCGAACTTATAGTGTACGTGACTTCACCTTTCAAAACACGTTCTTTAGATAAAATTGTATTATATTATTATACTTTGAGTTTCAGGTTAAATACAGAAATCTGATTGGTGAAGACGCAGTTTATAATCCTTTCTATTCTCTCAGCGTTGGCAACACACTCAGTTAAAGTTAATCGCTAACACAGTATCACCGACCTTTCTTCGGGTTTTTCATGGACTTTGATGACGTGACCAACATGTATTTATATTACCATATACATCCAAAAATGAGACCTCATATCTTACATAAACCATTGGTATCAATTTGAAATTGTAGGGTATAAAATACATGTAAAAATACATATAGGATCTCTCATGATTTGCGATGGTATATGATTTTTATCCAACGAGTTGTGTGTTTTCTGACGAGGGGATAGAAAACACACAACGAGCTGGATAAAAGTCACATTCCATCGCAAATCATGAGAGATTCTTTTTATCACATGTTTTACCTCATCATTTGTTAAATCTTAATTGTGTCTATAAAATTATTATTGTTAGCCGCACAACACATTTACTACAAGACGTCAACAACTTTACGCACGGAAAAAAGTTCCTTAAAGATAAAGAAACAAACACTTCATTTTGACCATATTTTTTATAAATTCTTGGAAAAAAAATAAAACAGTCTCTCAGTTATAGCTCTACTGCAGAACACTTTTCAACTGAATTGTTTTGTTACTTTTTCATTCTACGTCAATCATTCGCCTGAAGCTACGTATTGTTTTATTATGATGTCACGTGGCGTAAGAACACAGTGGAATATCAAAACATTATCCCATGAGTGACATCCACCGCATATTGAGATAAACGCGTGATAAATGTATTTATTTAGTATACGAAACACGATATCATTCATTTACCATCTAACTGACAACATTTTTCAGAAATTATACAAATGTCATCCTTAATAAAAATGTAAGTTAAAGGTGTTGGTAGATTGATGTTTTGGTTTTGCGTAATTTATTAGTATTAACAAAATTCTATCGTATTTTCAGAATTTTATACAATTGTTGCAGGATCCCATGTAAAGAATCCCAAGTCTTCTACATCTTTTTTAAACTGTCGAGCCTCGTTTTCATTCATGGCTTTCATTGGTTCTCTCGGAGGACCCAGATCGAGACCAACCAGCGGCATGAAGTATTTTAGGGCTGCAACATTTCCTCCCAAGATAGATCCTGAATGAAATAAACAAATCACAACAAAGACGATTAAATAAACTTTGATTAAAAAAATTAATATATCAACTGCACAGGTATGAAACACACCTTTTAGCAACAATAATTAAGAATAGTAAATGGTACCCAATGGCGTTCAAATGATTTCATCGCACATGTTATATACACGTTTCTTTCTTAATGACGTGTTTAAACTAAAATACCAGACACTAATAATACGATTACTCACATAAATAATAACTAATTACCTAGCTAATGGCTATGGACCTTTTTTATTTGACGTCAGTGAATTCATGCTATCACAATATATTTTACAAATTACAGAGACCGTAGATGTAAATGACACTAAAGTCTGTCCCAAGATATTTTTGCCGCATATTTTCTTAATATCCGTGTAAAATCGCGAGAGGCACACCTCGCGGATTTTAAAATACTTAGTATTGCTTAAAAGAATTTCTTTTTCTGACAGAGTTGAACTATATGACATCCAGGATTTGATGCAAAACGGCGGAATTGCGAATCAGAGAACTCGCGTAAAAATTTCTTAATGCAAGGGTAGCTGATCAAAATAGTTTAGAACATGTATGACTTTCTTGGTCTATGTACCAATGTATATGAAACTCTCAGAAAAGAAAGAGTCTGACCTCCTTTATCAAGGATGCTATGGTCCTACTTCACTTAAAATTGCAAGATGACATGGATGTTGATCTTTGATATATGTTATATAATATCATAGTTTATGTTTTCACAAAATTACGTAAAATAATATTGTATTATTAATGTAAGATAATGGAATTATTAATGTAAGATATGGAATCATAAAATACACTGTAACATATGATTCAAGATTGAGTCGTATAGTTTAATATATTAGTCAGTCTGTTTTAACAAATGATGCAATACGGTATCATATTTCATATGAAACAGTATCATATGAAACATTATCTTAAAGTATAATACAATATCCTATCATTTTGAATCATATCAAAGATTGTTAATGAATAAATACATGTATGATGCGATATGATATGATATGATATAATATTTGCATGATTTGAAAGAAACAAGAGAATTAGGTGTTAGACATACTTTTTTCTTAAAATAAAATGACCTTACATTTTAGTTGGTTTCTAATCATAGATTAAAATTATAAAATAGACCATATTTTGATCAAGATGGTCTCATGTCTGTGTCGTCTCGTCTCGTCTACATAGGCGAGCTTTCTAATCAGTTGGTACATGTATCTAATCATAAATTAAAATTATAAAATAGATCATATTTTGATCAAGATGGTCTCATGTCTGTGTCGTCTCGTCTACATAGGCGAGCTTTCTAATCTTCGATTATAGCCTACCTTTGTTTTTATTAAATGTATAATTGTGTCACCGGGTTAACAGCTACATGTACACGTAGGGCTCAGGGGCCAAGCCCTTTTTGACATTAAATTCAATGCCTTGGTCCCTGTGACGTAGGGTTCTGATTTCAGTCAATACATTTGGTTTTTACTCTTTTTAAAGTTAGTAGCTCATATCAAGTAATAGTTTGTACAGTAAAACACGGTTATAGCGAACACGCTTAATTATATATAATATAATGAATTGACGCTTACAGCGAAGTGAATTTCATTCCCCAAGTCTGTATTTCATGTTGTAAACTTGACGGATATAACGATCGATTACGCTTATAACGAAGTTAAATTGTCCGTCCCTGGGACTTCGTTATAAGCGTGTTTTACTGTAATAGATCACATGAAGTAAAATTTACGCGATTAAGAAAGGGTGGGGGGGGGGGGGCAAAGCGACAGAGCCCCTTCCTCATGGTATGGGATGGTTTTTCTTATCTTTTGTTAAACATATTAAAACTGTATATAGTTAAAAATTTTGCTTTTGCAAACTTTTATTATAATATATTTGAATAGATTTTATTGGGAAAAAATAAATTCAAAATTGTATTTCACTACTAAACCGAATGGGCATTTGCGCCATCTTATTCCCCCATCTTTTTTATTACTTCATATGATCTAACTTACTTAGAACATAGCCTACTTTTTCATTGGCTGATCAAAAGTTCTGCGCCAATCAAATATCATCTCTCTATTGTGTTAGCTGTCATTTGAAATGTAACGTCGCTACGAACTTCGAGAAATTCTTAAAGACATCTCTTAGAATATTTAGCGACTTCTGATTGGATGAAAAAGTAGGATATGTTCTTATGTTTAGGTAAGCAGGTTAACAGGTTATGTATTTTTCTACTATGTCGCTTTCTTTTCCAGCACGATTCATCAAGAATATATTTTCATTGTTGCATTTAATGCTATCTAAAAACATTCGTTTTTATTACTTTATCGACAGTACACATTTCCCTCGCAAGGAAACCCAACCTATCGAAGCCAATATTTCTGCAGTTTCTCATCCTATTATTGTACCCAGTTGGACGATATCCAGAAATAAAGAGTCAGTAAACTTTTAACGATTACCAATTTGTACAGTTTATACCTAATGAATGATTTTTGAAGGATGAAAGGGGTAATAAATTTTGCACTCTTTTACTCTTTCCTTTCTTCATATTATAACAAGTTTAGTCAAAATTTGCCAAGCAGTTTTTGCGTGGAGCTATAATTATTTCAGATATTGCAAAAGGAATGCTTGTTTCCCTTTCTTCTATTCCGGTCATGTTTTGGTGAACCATTCGAGGCAATTGTTTTGTTTGTATTCGAAATAGCAAGGAATGAAAATACTTACCTCTTAGTTGGCGAACTTTACTTCCAATTAAAATTCTTACGCATTTGTTTGTAAAAAGCCATTTTATTTGCTTACAAATTACAGTTTACATCAATATCTATACTTACCTGCATCAACTTTTTGCATTTTCCCCGAGCTGCCTACGATCATGCCTGAACTTTTGAGACCACCCCTGTGGTATCATCTAGTGTTTACCCATAATGCACAAGCATACTTCCGTTTCAGTTTTGTTCGGGCATTCGAGAAGAAAAGCCGCGTGTTTTTCTTCGATTAAAATTTCTTAAGCCTGCGGTCTTAAAATGTCTGATTCATTTAAAATTTGCGTAAAATGTAATAGAGAAATGACCGTTTTGGATGACCACGCAGAGGGTTATAGACACAGAGTTTGCAACGAAGCATTTCCATGCGAAGTTTGCAGTAAGTGGTCAGAGGAAAAACGGACGTTGATCAGAAAGATGATCGAGCGAAAGAATTCTGAAGCGGGGAGAAAGTCAGCTACATTGCCAAATCCAGAAGTTCCCTCTGTGGGGAATAGTGGCAATCGTTCTGATAGTCAAGTTTCCTCTGCGGGAAACGTAGCTGCATCAGAAATTCTTTCTCCGACAGAAATGAGTCAAAATGGCGGCGACTTGACGCAGGGTTCAGTCCCACCTCAAGTAGGTAATTTTCCGCCTTTCGTGTTGGGGAATTTCGAAGCCCAATGGCAGCAATATCAAGAGAATTGCATGAAAAGGTTGATTGACGCTAGAATTAAAGAGTTGGTCCAGGAATCGAATAAACAACCGACTATTGCTATTACGTCTGATGTTCGTTCAGACAGGGCGTGTAACAGGTTCGATAGATTTCGACCGTCAGATGATCAACGCTCCAGAGAATCGGATGACGATGATCTGGTAAGCCACAGAGGTGAAACTGATCAAGTCTTAAGCAATTCACTTGATGATGTTATTGATGTTCACGAGGATAATCGTTCAGAGTTTGATAACTCTGTCTTAGGTTCAGTACATACGCATGACACAGACTCTAATGGTTCATGCATGGTAGACTGGACAAATTTTGTTAAAAAAGTGTCTACAGAACTGAACATCAACTCAGTTGATGCCTCTGAAACTCAGAGCCGAGACTTCATATCATACATGTCAAATCGTTTGATTGGGACAAAATCATCTACCCCACAACAGTCTTTGCCTATGGATGGGTACATTTTAAACACATTAACAGATGTTGATGAAGAATTCCAGCGAAAAGGTGCGATTCGGACTTATAAAGCATCAGATGATGAAAAATACCGAGTCACTTCTTCCGACTTTGAAAAGTACTGCACAACGCCGCGCCTTGATGACAACATTGAGGACAGCAGTTTTACAACAGGGAGAAAAGGAAACAAAAATTCTTACCGTTTCCGCAACCCTATGTTGCATTCACGCAACAATGAGTTATGGAAGATAGATCAAGGATCTCGACTTCTTCTAAGAGAGTTGACATATGCCTCTCTAATTACGTCCTACGTTGATAACGTTGTATCTGATGAGGACAAAACAGAGGCCCTACAAGCACTCATGCAGATGTTCAAGTCAATGGCTGATGTTACTTCCCGCATGTTAGTGGGTGCAGTTGCAGCCCGCAGAGCCATTCACATTGAGGATTTGGCTTTTAAAAACAAAGCAACTGAAAACAAACTCCTTGTACAGACAACTCTGAATCCTAAGCTCTTTTGTGGGAAGTATTTTGATATTCTTCACGCCAGTGCAGAAAGTATGCGCGATGCTAAAGAAACACAGCACCTGAGGGGTTCAAAGCAGAGAGATGGTTCAGCCCTCAGTTCTGCAAGAAAAAGAAAGAGAGATGATTCAGTGGGCACCTCGGAACCGAAAGAACAGCAGTCATCCTTTGCAAAGAAGGGAAAGTTTGCTGCAGAAAAGAATCAAAAGACTACTATAGGAAGAGGACGAAATTTCAATTCAAGAGGTTCCTTCAGAGGTCAAACTCGTGGCTCTGCCCAAAATCGTTTGGGGTTTCGTCCCCCAAAGTAATTTTGACGGATCAATTAGAGACTCGACTCGAGTTGCAGAAATCAGCCAAAGTAGGCTGTCGGATCATTTCGTACCACAGGGAGTGGATGAAAATTACATCCGACGATTGGATTTTCAAAATAGTCCAGGAAGGACTCAAACTTGTGTTCATAAAACACCCTCCAAATACAGGAGTAAGAATAACAAATGTACAAGATGTCGTCCAAAGACAATGTATTTTAGAAGAAATAGAAAGTTTATTAGAAAAGCGTGCCATAGAGATTGTTCCCAAGACCCAGGAAGGTCAGGGGTTTTACAGCTCCTTTTTTGTTGTTCCAAAACTAGACGGAGGTTACCGTCCGATTCTCAATTTGAAACCGTTAAATATATTTCTCCAAAATCAACATTTCAAGATGGAATCTCTAAGGTCAATAATACAGGCTCTGAATGTAGGAGACTGGGTGGCATCAATAGATCTAAAGGATGCATATCTACATGTTCCAATTTATCCAGAAGACAGGAAATACCTCAGGTTTTGCATAGACAATATCCATTATCAATTCAAGTCAATGCCCTTCGGTCTAGCAACAGCCCCAAGAGTGATTACGAAATTAATGGGGGCAATAGGTGCACATCTAAGAAGTCAACAGATTTCCATTTATATGTACCTGGACGATTGGCTTCTCAAAAATGCAGATCGAATGACATTAGTTCATCAACTAAGGAGAACTTTGTTTCTGCTGATGGACTTGGGCCTGGTAATAAATCAATCCAAGTCAATTCTGCAGCCAATGCAACAGATAACTTATCTTGGAGCACTATTCAACCTCCAACAGGGTATGGTCTACCCCAGTTTGGACCGTTTTCTCAATCTGCGTGGGGCAATTTCTACCATGGTTATGGAATTTTTTATCCCAGCACGTACATTCCTCAGAGTCCTTGGTTTAATGGCAGCCTGTATAGATTTGGTACCTCTTGCCAGACTCAAGATGCGTCCCATTCAGTTCTGCCTTCTGTCCCAGTGGCGTCCACATGTGGACGAACTGGATCATCTGATTCAAATGGACAGTTTTCTCATCCCACATCTTCTCTGGTGGATAGAGAGAGGGAATGTTCTGGCAGGAACGTCTATTCTGAGCTTCAGAGCAGACCTAACCTTGTGGACGGATGCATCAACGTACGGGTGGGAAGCCCACCTAGAGGATCGCAATGTGTCGGGGAAATGGACGGTAATAGAACAGTCATCACATATAAATCTTTTGGAACTCAGTGCAGTGGAGAATGCACTTCATCACTTCAGGGACAATGTCAAACACAGGCAAGTCTTGCTGAGGACAGACAATTCAACAGTAGTGTCTTACATCAATCGCCTAGGGGGGACAAAGTCTGCAGCCTTATGCGTGATGACATGGAGGATTCTGCATTGGTGTCACCTTCTCGGGATACAGCTCAAAGCAGCTCACATTCCAGGGAAAAAGAATGTAATAGCGGATCAGTTGTCCAGAGGGCGACAAATTCCCAAGATGACAGAATGGAGTCTCAACCAAGAAATAGTTCAGCAGATTTTTGGAGTTTTTCCCACTCCAAACATAGATTTATTCGCAACAAGGGAAAACCGGAAACTAGCAGTGTTTTGTTCTCCGTTTCCAGACCCCTTGGCATGGGAATGCGATGCGGTAGCTGTAGATTGGACAGGAATGTTTGCATGTGCATTTCCGCCTCCCATATTAATTCCGAAAGTACTCAGGAAAGTGGAACAGGAGTCGTGTGTTCTTCTCCTCATCGCTCCGTTTTCACCAAGACAGTCATGGTTTCCAGACCTACTACATCTATTGGTCGACATTCCAAGGGAACGTCCAATAATAAGAGACATGTTGACTCAAAGAAGAGGGCAGTTCATTCATCCAAGTCCAGAAAGTCTGCATCTTGCGGTTTGGAAAATTTCAAACAACAAAGAACAGAGAATAGATTTTCTGAGAAAGCTAAGTCATTTATCTTCAACTCCCGAAGACAGTCAACAAGAAAAATGTATGATGCTAGAATACGAATCTACAAGGAATGGTGTGCCAAGAACCAAAAGGATTCAGTTGAGGCCACTGTAGCTGATTTAGCAGACTTCTTCATCTATTTGCATGAAGAACGTAATTGTAAGCCAAATACTTTAATGGGTTATAGGTCAGCGATAGCATCTATGCATAAGGGTTGGAGCAATAGTTCTGTCAGTAACAACACTGATCTGTCAAAGTTAATAAAAGGAATATACAATTCTGAACCTAATGTACGACCATTACTTCCAAATTGGGATTTGCCGACTGTTCTTTGGAAGTTGTGTGACTCCCCATTTGAACCGATGAATTCATGCGATATGAAGTACCTTACATGGAAGACAGTGTTCCTTGTGGCTCTGGTAACAGCATCAAGAGTAAGCGAAATTCAAGCTCTTTCAATTGGAGAGTCACATTTACGTCTTGAGCAGAATGGAATACGTTTATTACCAAATATACAGTTTCTAGCCAAAACTCAGAGATAAGGAAAGCCATGGAAACCAATATTCATACCAGAGTTTGATAGCTTTGCAACATACAGTAGAGACTTGCTTTTGTGTCCTTGTAGAGCACTTAAAATGTACCTTAAAAGGACAGAGTCTTCTCGTGGTGATGAAAAGTGTTTATTCTTGACTTACAAATCGGACTCGCAAAAACCAGCATCCAAGAATTCAATTTCAAGATGGATTGTGTCACTAGTAAAGTTTGTGTATGAACATAACAGTGAGACCTTATCTCCTGTGCGTGCACATGATACAAGACGATTGGCAACTTCATGGGCCCTTTTCAATGGTGCAACTCTAGAAGAAATTCTACAGACAGCTCATTGGGCAACAGAAAACACCTTTACTTCATTCTATATGAGAGATGTTCCTCAAGGAGAAGCTCGCTTTGCCAAGTCATCAGTTCTTGATACATCGAGATGGGCAAAAGAAATAGAACAAAAATAGAATATCTTTTTGGGTGAGTGTATTCTTTATTTTACTATTATATGATAGTGATTGTAATCTCCCGCCCAATATTTCTGCTACAAATTCTGCAAAAAGTTGATGCAGGTAAGTATAGATATTGATGTAAACTGGAGGTTTTTAAAGGTAAAACCCCTGTTTACGAGATATCTATACTTACCTGCATCACCCACCCCTGTTCATTGGGTCCTAGTTGTGTAGGCCCTCACAAAACTGAAACGGAAGTATGCTTGTGCATTATGGGTAAACACTAGATGATACCACAGGGGTGGTCTCAAAAGTTCAGGCATGATCGTAGGCAGCTCGGGGAAAATGCAAAAAGTTGATGCAGGTAAGTATAGATATCTCGTAAACAGGGGTTTTACCTTTAAAAACCTCCATTTTATTTGCTTACAAATTGTATACATGGTATACCATTCCATTTCATATATAATTTGCTTGAGTAAATATATCAATGCGCTTGATGCCACTGGTTATATAAAACAATGAAGAAAGTTTTAGAATTCGTTCTTATTACGTTATCGATAGTAATTTTGACCCTCGCTCAGAAACCCCATATACTGAAACCAAAATTTCAGCATCCCATTAATGCACATAGTCGCATTGTATCAGAAAGTAGAGAGAAAAGCTTTAAAAATTATCAATTTGTTCAGTTTATATCTTAAATGAATTACCTTTGAAGGATGAAGGAGGTAATAAATCTTGCAATCTTATTTAACCTCCTTCATTTTTTTTTCACTAAAGTACACGTCAAATTAAGTCAATGCTGTATTTTGTCAAGTAGTTTGTGTGAGGAGCTATGCAGTTATTACATGTGTCCATCATTATGTGTAGTCTGGTTATTTCGAATATTGCGAAATATTGCCATGGATGGTTGGGCATAAACATAACGGGAATGGAAGAATGGGGAAAATACATAGTAGGTTTCCATGGAGTTACCTTGGGTAAAAAAGGGGGAAATACCTTATATAGCAGGCTTTCCGTGGGGACAAATTTACTTTATAGCTATTTTCCGGGAGTTGGATACTGCCACATGAATATAGTCATTTTCCGGATAAAACATTGTAGACCTTTGGTACACAAGTTCAAGAACTTGTACTAAAATTAATTCCCTCTGGTTTTATATAAGTTTCGTATAATTTGGAAGGCTAAAACGTGAGGAAAAACCACAGGTTTTTGTTGAGGACAGGATCGACCCCCTCCCCTTCCACCCCCACCCCCAGTATATAGACCCCCGGGACTTTATTTTTCTTTTTCTTTTTTATTAAGTTATCCTTGTATGACCTATTTCTAATCTAATTTATACATTCAATGCCAAAATTACCTAAAGCAAACATTTTTTTTTAAAAATCAGACCCTCTACTATATTATATACACAGAGGGTCGATCCTGTCCTCAAGCACCTGTGGGAAAAACCCTATTATCTTTGAAAATCTCTAATAATATTAGCCTTTCCTCTATTAATAATTAGAGTCTAAGGGACTATATATATATATATATATATATATATATATATATATATATATATATATATATATATATATATACTACGTATAAGCTAATTGTATGGTATTGTCACTTTTGTGCGGGTGGATGGGGAAGCTCCATTTACCATTTTGCTAGAATTATCCAAGAATCTTCGACAATTCAGGTCAGGTTAACGCTTTAGATATTTTCATGTTGAACTGGGTGATTAATCCCACTCAAACAGCCCAATAGACAGTGTTAATTAGTCATAAAGTTGAAAACAATACGTTGATCTAGACATTCATATTAACTGCATCTCGGTATTATTGCTTAGTACGTTTTATACTGACCACATAAATCTATGCATCGGGTTGATTAATCTCATAGACGGCGATGGTAACCTGAACCGTTCATGAATCCGTAACAACCCTAATAAGTGTTTTGCTTCCTTAGGACTATCAGGCGAAACATTTATCTTACAAGAAGCGATGGTCTTCAAAAATCCATGTAAAAAGTGGCCTTACATCTCGTCAAACTTAACGAGGTCGAACTCTTCAAAGTTTCCATCTTGACCTCTCAAATTGTCTTTGAAAAACTTTGCTGCACCCTTATTTATTTACAATGTTTTGTTGGTTTTTAATATTAAAAAACGTGTTCTCCAGTTACTTGGCAGAGGTTTGTTTAAATATTTACGCTGTTAATTTATTCCGCTTCAGACAATATTCAATAAGCAACTACTCTACTAGCTTCTAGCTCCAAATAGTTTAAGAAATTACAGAACGCGGTTTCTGTGTTAAAATGTTCCGAAATGTCGAGATGAGTAGGCGAATCGTCGGCTATATTGCCAAATAATAATTCTCACCAGATGGACATAGATATATTTTACCTCTTACCTCCTGGTAATGTATAAGAAAATCCTCGGTGAACAGCAGTTACTTAGAGACTATGTATGTTCCATTTTACATTACAAAATATTACTTCCTTCTTTAGAGTATCAAGACAGAAGTTTTTGTATCCAATTTGAAACTTGTAAATTTGTTATAAAATGTTTTTAAAAATATTTTTTATGAATTATTTGCAATCTATACAAAGGCAGTCGGTAAGATATAATTGTTACATAGTTTGTAGTTGACCTCTACTCCTCTCCCGCCCCATATGAAATTTACTGACCACGTATAAACCATATTAGGTCAACTGCAAACCCTGTAACAAATAATATCCGACAGTCACGTGCCATGTTTAATAGTTTACTTTTCATTTTTAGCTCACCTGAGCTGAAAGCTCAAGTGAGCTATTCTGATCACATTTTGTCCGTCGTCCGTCTGTCCGTCCGTCTGTCCGTCTGTCCGTCCGTCCGTCTGTCCGTCTGTAAACTTTTTACATTTTGAACTTCTTCTCTAAAACCGCTTATCCAATTTCAACCAAATTTGACACAAATCATCCTTATGGGAGGGCGAATATAAATTGCAGAAATAAAAGTCCGATCTGCATTCAAAGCGGAGAAAACCTTGAAACTGTAGAAAAAGGGGGGTGCATTTTTAAAAATCTTCTTCTCAGGAACTACCGATGCAAATTCAACGCAGTTTAGCATAAATTATCCTTATGGGAAGGAAAATATAAATTGCAAAAATTAAGGTGTAATTCTGTTTCAAATTTGAGTTATTACGAAAATAATAATAAAGGAAAGGCGTGTTTCAATCAGTTTAATAGCTTCGGGTTCGGCATCCGGTAAAATGATTCCATACTTCTAAAACGAGGTTCTTTGTTTCAAGCAGCCATGACATTGTACGAAAAAGGGTCGATCGGACTATGATGAAATTGCTTGTTGTGCAACAGTTCGCGTATGAAGGGAAATTTTGAAACATGCAAAATATATTGGTGCCGATTTTGTGAAGTAAATTGAGGCTAAATATTTCAATGCGTTGACAGTTTTCACACATGACGTTGGTGTTAGCTTGTTCTGATTTTCGTATCGTTTTCATTATTTATGCTTTGTAACCTGGAAACTATCGTCTGTATTTCGTGATTGTTACGTATCAAATCAAACAGAGACTTCGGTGAATCAAACAGTTAACTGTTTTCCTGCGCAAATTAAGCAAAATCTGATGTAGGGGTACTAAAATACAATTCATTCTATCGGTAATTCGGCATTATCTTTTGCGTAATGGAAGATTAATGCAATAGGTTTTGTTGAGATGCTCGGCATTTTCTCGAGTTTATTCAGTTTAAATAGAGTTTGATATCGCTGACGGAAATATGTAGGTATATACATGTATCATATATATGATTCATTTCGAAAAAATAAATTGTGTTTTTTATTTGTTATACATGTAGTGCATGTTTCTTGTGTTTAATTGTTTACAATTTCTTTTTACTAACCATATTTGAGTGTTAAACTTCGAATTATAAGCAAGATACATAGATTTGCTCACAATTCTATGTTTGTACACAGATCTTAAAAACTAAAGATTAAAAAAGTAAAAAAAATGTCAATATTTATGAAGAAAATTTTCAAAGTCTGTTCTTCCAGAAACCAACTTTAACAACTTATTGTATTGTAAACTTAACACCTTTTTAGCTCACCTGAGGGTGGGCCACAATGGGGGGTCGAAGTTTAACATAGGAATATATAGAGTAAATCTTTAAAAATCTTCTTCTCAGAAACTAATCAGCCAGGAAAGCTGAAACTTGTGTGAAAGCATCATCAGGTAATGTAGATACAAATTTGTGAAATTCATGACCCCCGGAGGTAGGGTGGGGCCACAATGAAGGATCGAAGAATATATAGAGTAAATCTTAAAAAATCTTCTTCTCAGAAACTAATCGGCCAGGAAAGCTGACACTTGTGTGGAAGGATCGTCAGGTAGTGTAGATTCAAAGTTGTGAAAATCATTACCCCTGGGGTACGGTGGGGCCACAATGGTGGGTCGAAGTTTTACATAGGAATATATAGAGTAAATCTTTAAAAATCTGCTTCTCAGAAACTAATCAGCCAGGAAAGCTGACACTTGTGTGGATGCATTCTCAGGTAGTGTAAATTTAAAGTTGTGAAAATCATGACCCCCTGGGGTAGGGTGGGACCACAATGGGGGATCGAAGTTTAACATAGGAGTATATAGAGTAAATCTTTATAAATCTTCTTCTCAGAAACTAATCAGCCGGCAATGCTGAAACTTGTTCGGAAGCATCCTCAGGCAGTGTAGATTCAAAGTTGTTAAAATAATAACCCCTTGGGGTAGAATGGGGCCACAATGGGGGGGGGGGGGGTCGAAGTTTAACATATGATTATATAGAGTAAATCTTTAAAAATCTTCTTCTCAGAAACTAATCGGCAAGGAAAGCTGAAACTTGTATGGAAGCATCCTCAGGTACTGTAGATTCAAATTTGTGAAAATCATGACCCCCGGAGGTAGGGTGGGGCCACAAAGGGAGGTCGATGTTTTACATAGGAATACACAGAGTAAATTTTAAAAAATCTTCTTCTCAGAAACTAATCAGCCAGGAAAGCTGACACTTGTGTGAAAGCATTCTCAGGTAGTGTAGATTCAAAGTTGTGAAAATCATGATCCCCAGGGGTAGGGTGGGGCCACAATGGGGGGGGGTCAAAGTTTAACAAAGGAATATATAGGGTAAATCTTTAAAAAGATATGACTATAAAATCATCCTGTTAGAAAAGGGACTAATGATTATAAACATAAGAATATTCAAAGGAAAAAAATGTTTTTAATTATACAGGATCTACATGTATTATTGTACATTGTCCTGATAGTTTGTATAAGACTCCATTAAGCTGATTTTATCATACCTATTGTTCCTCAGGTGAGCGATGTGGCCCATGGGCCTCTTGTTAGATTTTTATTGCAGCGTAGTTGCATCACTAGAAATAGTAGAAATTCTAGGAGATATATTATTGTACGCTGATATGCAAGTCAACTTGTTCATTACTGTAAAACTATACATACTTGTTCATGTATATCTGTAAATCATTTCTTGTATTTAGATTTACCGTATTTGTACATTAGCCTACAAAGCTTTTGAACACGCAATTGTTCCTCTCGTGCTTTCTGCATTTCTCCTGTCTTGATATTCTCCATCATTCTCTCAAAGACTTTTGGCATAAAGTTATGTGTGCTCCCGACTGCTCCATGAGCCCCGGTAACTAACCCAGCAAGGAGTTGCTGAAAGTAAACTTATCTTGGAGAGAAAGATAATGTGTGAGAGAGAGAGAGAGAGAGAGAGAGAGAGAGAGAGATTTATTTATTTTGCAATAAGATATGAATAATGACCATATTCTTCTTTATTTATTTTCCTGTACGTGTTTATTGGCAAAACCGCAAGACACCGTCAACCTATCAGGCTTCTATTCTAAAGCCACTCTTAAGACAAAAAAATTACATATGCGGGTCTGGGAAAACTGTTCCATGCATACAAATCATGTACTTAGTAATTTTCAAAATAGAAAACATAATGCAATTTATTTCCCATGAAAAACTATACTCTGTCTAAAAGATGATTGATAGACTTGGAGATGTTCGATGTTAACACAAAGACGGAGGGGGTGTCATGGATTACGGTACATTATCAGACAAACGGAAATAATTTACATGTACCTCATCGCAACCGAACACAACATTCATGTTATCTTGGAAGACACATCCGATCATATCCACCAGGTCTTTTGATGAAAACTTAATTCCGGCCAGATTTGGAATAGATTTTTTTGCTTCTCGAAGAAAATTTTCCATATTAACTGAAATTTATGAATATGCTAGTAATAAAATTATATTTAACTGATAAATATCATGATAAAACACATAAGGCAATACAAAATACTGAAAAGGATGTCGAAATGAAATAAATGTACATTGTGTGCATATACTGGGTATTTATATTTAAGAAGGCATTTTTACATTATATTAGTTTTCCTGAGAAGAACAGCAATATATAATTAAAGATATAGAATAACGTTCAAATTCTAAAACTGAAATATTTGTTATTTTTCTGTGCTAAATAACAGATAATGGCTAAAACTACGGTATCATATCTAAAATTTTAGGAAAGATTTGATGTATAATTCATTGACCATTCAACCTCCAGATACCACGGTAAACAAAATAGACGACTGAATGATGCAAAGATTAACCTAACAAAAAGATTGTCTAAATCAATATCATAAATGTTAGGTCAAATGAATTGAAGTAATATCTAAATTATGCAACAGTTTCGTTATAGTTCTCTAGGCTGTCGAATGAAAATCTTATGTTACCACTTGTTTCATTTTCTTTAATCCTTAAAGAAAAATTTTGTACAGAAGCTTATTTTTTAGCTGTGAAAGGGATTCTCAACAAAAAGTTGTGCAAAAATCTTATTCGGTTCTTGGTATGAACATTGATGCAGTTTTTCGTCCAAATTTGCTTTGAGCCCTCCATCATCAAACCATTTTGGGCTCAATTTCTAATTAATGAGCAATGCCTGCTTCTTTTTTTTTACTTTGAAGACAAGAAGCAATTTTATTCAAATTCTAACACTGAGGCGAAATGATGTTTACATTTGTTATCCAAATGAAAGGATACAGGATAGTTATAAGTAAATTTAAAATTAAGTCTTGTTATTCATCAAATAAATATACCTTTGTTTTCGCGCAATGAAACAATCCCTCTTTGTTGTTAAAAAACGATCGATAATAAAGTCTACCAACACTACTTACAATCAACACCTGTCATGATTGGCAAATGGTAGTAGTAAAACGGCAGGTGAGGCGCCACGTCGGCTATTGCCTTGCAGTGTTCTATAAGAGTGTCTGAAAATATGTAGGTTTTTTTTTGTTTATAAGCTGCTACTCTGGAAAATGGAAATCATTTATGTTTCTCTCTCTCTCTCTCTCTCTCTCTCTCTCTCTCTCTCTCTCTCTCATTTTGTTCATGTATAACATTTACAAATGTACCTATGCATTGAGGCTTGAAGAACAAAGGTGGGAGCGAAGCTATGGCATCTGCCCCGCTCTCTTCTGCGTGTTTTGCCTACAATTAAATTCATATTGTTAAAATGGATCCTCGTTGGTTTAAACTTATACATTACACACACACACACACACACACACACACACACACACCGGTACATACCAGTTCCTTGCTTTCTCGAACGTTCAAAACACCAACGTGGGCAACAATCTTTAACCTTGATGAAATAACAAACTTATAGGTCAGCGATTCAAGACCAAGTACTCGTTGAACTTAATGACAAAGACATGTGTTTCATAATGTTCAGTTTGATGTGTTAATAATAAAATATTCAGATAATGACTATGAACAAATAAGTCTAAATGCCATCCTTAGTTTATACATTTAGTCTTTGGGAACGGCGTATGATCAACAACAGCTTGTCACAACTACAGAATGCAAGGAAATTATATACAATAATCAATAAAAATACTTTTATATCTTAAGAGTCTCTGTATCTCCTTCTAACAACTTAATATATAATAATAATGTTCTGAACTGTACCGACAGTTCTTGGTCTCGTACCTTCCCTCAGAAACTTGGATCCACTTTTCAAGGATTTTCTTTCTTTCATCTTTGGTCAAAGATTTCCCCTCTCCCGTCGTCCCATTGACTTAAAGGAAGAGTTTTTGAAACAGACTCAATAATATCCGGCAAAATCAAAGTGAACGTTTTATGAAAAGTTAATGAAATAGTTTATTAAAAGATAAACTGAAAAGTTGTTTTGGACCTGTTCAATCATATCGAAATCAAAACAAATTGAACATTATTTACCATATATGGCTTTGATATTGTTTTTCAACAAGTATGCACAGTATGGTTCAATTTTGAACAAGTCAAGCTCTCTGAAATTAAATTAAATGAAAGGGTTGTGTAAATTTGTACCAGTTCAAGTAGACAATTTAAAATCCATCTGTTTAGTTGACTGGATAATCATGGTCATTGTAAGAATAATCTACTCTATTTAAATCTAATGAAAAATACATGTATTCAAATTTTAAAGCTAAAATCTCGGGGGGGGGGGGGGGGGGTTACACTAAGTAAAAGTTTATAGCTTAAGAGGGATCGCTGCTCGAGGTCTTTCTTAGACTGCATTGGTGTCTATATGAAGAAGAGCTCTACTCTCGTATATATAAATGTAGGAAAAATACCCAAATTTAAAAGGTTAGATATTGGATCTGTTCCTGCTAGATAATAGTTTATAGCTTAACAAGTCATATCCTAAATTCTAAGCAGATATGATCGTTGTTGATCATTCAGCCTCTTTACAAAGTTATGTCTAAAGATTTGAGGAAGGTCTGATGCATGGGTGATTTGTTTACCACCTAGCAACCTTGGTTGAATTCGTCTTGTGAAAATAAAAAGGTAAAATTAACTTAACAATTTATTAATCAAGTTCACCAATTTGTTTGACAATATTTAAAAGGAGTTTTCTATATTTTATGTTTTCAGATTTAAATTACATGTATAAAGTAAACAAGCAAGTCATATATTTCATAAGCGCAGATACTTTTATTAGCTGTGAAACACTATTATGACAAACATGTATGTTTTCTTACTTTTATTATAAAGAGACACTCCTTTTAATTATTTCGATATCGCAATACAGGCACGTAGCATCATGGGGGGGGGGGGAGGTAGGGCCAGGGAGGGAGGGGACCTGCCCCCACCCCCGCACTTTTTTACGTAGCAAAGATTTTTCTTAAATTTACATACAAACTATTGAATTAACATGGAGTTCCCCCTCCCCCCCCCCCCCCCCAAACTTTTCTGTGACCATGTAAAAATTGAATTGAAAATAAGGAAATGAACAGTGAAATTGAAGAGAAAAGAATACCTGCCTCCCCCCCCCCCCCCCCCCCCCCACACACACACACACGGATTAGGATTTTCAGGATTGTGGAAAGTAACCTTTTCCCTTTATTTTTTTACTTGTCAAGATTTTTTGGATGAGTCTAGAGTCTAGACTAAACGTCAAAAATTGAATTGATATTTTTCTGCGTTAATGATTAGCAACCCTTTATGATTGATATTAGTCTTTGTTGATGGTTTAAAAAAAATCACTTAACATGGCCAAAATAATCATTGAGAAAAAACCTGATCCGTTTGAATAATGGTGTTTGCATTCTTTCTACAACAGATTGTACTAACTTTAAATTTGCTGTCATCGACATTGCTTTGAATATCCAGCAATCCAAAGGAAAGGTTATTTTGATATAATTTTTCTATTTGATAGTGTAACATCATTTTCATCTGCAACTTAAACAATCCATAAGCTCGATCTTCAATCGCAACTTCTCGGGCCTTTTCGACAAGCTCAGATACGGAGAATGTCTGACATAGGGAGAATGTCACAGAAAATGTATAGTTTTATGTTTATTATTTTCAGTTGCTATATTGTTTTCAGAATTGGTGTCCATATTGATCTGAAGCAAAATGTCAGGATACATTTTTTTTTCTCTAGACAGGGGAGAATGTCACAGGATTAATTATTTTAGTTAATTAGTATTCATAATTGCGTTCATTTATTTCAACATTTCATGTTTTCATTTTCCATTGTTCATTTGTTTACATTCACGCCGCTTGAATTGCAAATTGAAAGTGGGGGCGGGGGGGGGGGGGCTAGACTAATCCTCAGAAATTTTGACAAGCAAAAAAAAAAATAAAAAAAACCTTATTACTAAGATCATGAAAATCCTAATCCGTGGGGGATAGGGGGGGGGGGGGGGAATAGTATGATTCAAAAAAAAAAATTCTTACCTACTGTTAACTTTCCAAAAAAGTGGGGGGCTAGATCACCTGTACTTGTGGAAACCATCTACTCGATTATATTCGAATACAACAATAAATTCAGCGTCATTTCCACAAAAAGGTATTGGAGTTCTTGTTCCCAAATGTAGCTTAGAAAATATATATCACCTACCCCATATACCCCATGACAAATACAACACGTTTTACGATCTGTTTAGATGTGAGCTAGAACCTCATTAAAGTCAATTATATACCCTAAAATATACCACAGAAGCGACACACAAGGCTGTCAAGTCGATACTTATTCTAATGGGAAGCGACTCCATTTTAGTTAAAATTCCAACATCAGGTAATGTTAATTAATACTTTCGAGGTGTTTTTCCGAGTTTGCCGAAAAGGCACGAGAAGTTGCTATTGGCTCGATCTTAACGAAATTCAATTAAACCGGAAGTGTTTGTAATATTTAGCAAAGGTCAAGGTTTCGAACCGCAACCAGGGGGCAAAGTCAATGCTTAACCAATTTGAAAGTAAAGTTGAAATTAGTCACTCCGTCGGCAAGATAAATGTGATTATTTCATTTAGGAAATACATTATACTGGGTAAACACTTAGAAGTTTTGTTGAGTGTATATATATCAACAGTAAATTAGACTTGAAAAAATTCACTTATATATTTTTTTCGTGTCTTGTTTGGTGTTTGTGGATCTTCCGTCATGCGCCAACCATCGTTTTTACTGTAATATCGCATATTTCTTTAAAATATATCACGTTTTCGGATAAGTGATATATGTTTTTTCCTTTCTTATGGATTACGTATTCGATTAATTGATATCACAAATTTAAATTAAATAGGTTATGACACCTTTTCGAATATAGTAGATTATTTCATCTGGTTGGAGGATGACATCAAAGACTGAAGTTCAGTCAAAGTTGAACACTGTAGTTAATACAACATAAATTTCAGAAGATGATTCCACATACATTAAAGCAAGACCCAATGATACAAATAATAGTAATGACAGTAAACACTTCTGCTCAATATGTATGGTGTACAATATTCATTGATATTTCTATTGGCGTTGATCAATTTCGTAGTCACACAAATGAAAAGTGTTTTGTGTCTTTGACTAAGACGAAAAGCGGTCGAAAAGGGAGAAAGATATTTAATATTCCACAAAACCTATTTAAACAATATGAAAAGAATACACTGCAGGGTTGTTGACCATTTAGCTTAGAGGAGGGGCACTCGTATCTTGATCTCAGCTTATAAAGTGAAAGAAAAATCTTTTGTACGGAAACGGTGGCAGAATTCAAATCGTATTCACATAAATCGATCAACCTGTACATGCACAGGTCAAATCTTGTCTGATCTAAAATCTAAAATTTGAGATAATGGTATATGTCCGAGATTTCAATGGTTAGCATGCATATTTTCTGATTTTCAACCTAAGATCAAATGGTTAGTTTCGAAATATACAGTGATAAACACTTGTGTTTTTTCTAATTTACTTAGTTTGTGTTGACGAGAAAAAAAACCTCTGTGGAAACGAAACGATGACAACATATTATCAAACATTTTCCAACAATTAACTTGCCCAGATCGATCAAAGGGAGTGAAAACAGCTGGTACAAGTCCCTCAAGCCAAAAGTCTTCAGGTATCTAAAAAAAAGATAAAATTTAATTTAAAAAAATATATAAAAATCTAACGTTTTTTTATCTTAGTTGTGATAAAAAATGATATTTTAAAATGAAAAATATTGTCTCATAACTGCAACAGTGTGAGATACAATATGAGTAACGCGTGCAAGTCTGATTTTTTAGCCAAATTTTGCAAATATTTTGCCTTAGAAGTCCCTTCTCTTTTTTTTAAACTACGTCACTGACCCTCATGTTTTATAATGTCAATTACATACTAATGACATAATTGTTTAATCCAATTAATAAACTCTCTTACTTTGAAGAAATATATTTAAATTGTAGTAAAACATACAGTGACTTAATTGAACAAATCTTATGTACAATAAAAAAAATCGTTTAAAATTACGTAACCATACTCTATATAATCATTAGAGCCTGTCTTACCACCTGTACCCCTGAAACAGGGTTAAAAAAATTCATAATTTTGAAAGAGGACTCTTCCTCATCATAAATATGTGCTCAATTCATCGGAACAATACCCAGGAGCAGAGGAGAAAATTTTTAAATGATTACTGCATTCACTTAAAGCTCCATGCTAACACAAAAACCCCGGTTTAAGGGCGGGACTCTAATGATAATGTAGAAAAAATGCATTAATACTTCAAAATTTTTTTCCTCACCTCGATATTGAGCAGATAAACAAAGTATATAGTAATGATAAGAAAGAATGCCTCTTCCAAAATTATGAAGTACATGGCCTCCGGGTTTTTGTGTTAGCATGGAGCTCTAAGTGAATGCAGTAATCATTTAAAAATTTTCTCCTCTGCTCCTGGGTATTGTTCCGATGAATTGAGCACATAGTTATGATGAGGAAGAGTCCTCTTTCAAAATTATGTATTTTTTTAACCCTGAGTCAGGGGTTCAGGTGTTAGGACAGGTTCGAATGATTATAATTGTTAAGTTCATGGACCCTGGGTCAGGGTTCTGGTTTAAGGGCGGGACTCTAATGATTATATAGAAAAAATGCATTATTACTTCAAAAATATTTTCCTCTCCTCGATATTAAGCAAATGAACAAAGTACATAGTAATGATAAGAAAGAATGCCTCTTCCAAAATTGTGAAGTGCATGGCCTCCGCGTCTTAAACCAGAACCCCTGACCCAGGGGCCATGAACTAAACAATTTCGGAAGAGCCATTCTTCCTTATTATTATACAAATATTGTCTGGGGTTGAGGGCAACTTTGATTATATTAGCCCTGAGGGACGAAATATTGCCCGACGCGAAGCGGAGGGCAATATTTTCGTCCCAAAGGGGCTAATATAATCAATGTTGCCCGAAAACACAGTCAACATTTGTTTTGTTATATAAAGGAACAAACCAAAATTTAAGAAAGTAATTGAAAACAGATCGCCGTAATTTTCTCAGCTCAACAAAGAATTCACGAATTCAATTTTGTGCAAAGTTCATTTCCAAAGTATCCCCAGCATCAAACGGTCACTGGTGATATTCCACCGACCGTAAGAATTAACATACAGATGTTCTACCTGATTTTACTTCACTCTTTTCTCGTAATTATTTATAACGAGATCTTTCCTCGTAACTACGAGATCTTTTCTCGTAATAACAAATTAATAAACTCGTAATTACGAGATAAAAATATTTTTTATGTGGCTCTATTTGTCTTTCGTAGCATTTAGATGACAATATATTTCATTTCCATGGTCACTTTCTTGCCTTGTAAGGGAGATATTCTAACATGCATTACTCCTTTTTAATTACAATGGATTTTTAATTTCAAGCCTGTTGTAATACATAACAAAACTAGCATAAGCATTTTTACTTGATCATTAAATAGTTCTGGCGTTCATTGACTGGACGGATTATATATCTCTCTTTATATTTTGCAAATTTCATTCACTTGCAGTATTATATGACGTCAGACGTGACGCCATTGAAATAAAACTCGGAATCGAAATAATTTATCCCGTTTTGTCTTTTGGAGTTGGGTAATAACATGTCCGGTTTATTACTCCCTTTTGATTACTTGAGATGTGGGAGTATATAAGCAGCGACGAAGTTTTAGTTGCAATTTAAACGGTCACTTTATACTAGCTGAGGACAACTCCTTGATTAAAGGGATATGTCTTTGGTGCCTGGGTAAGGCTTTAGAGCCTTCAGTTGATATTGTATTTGCTATGAATAACTGTTGGGGTTAATAGGAAGCGCGTTCACTCCACGAAAGAATGGGATATTGTTGATATTAATTTAAAAACTACGGTATTTGATTGAGAAAAGGTATTGTAACATGTAATTTATTGCTGGCGTTCTCGAACGCTAGCAACTACGTTAGTCTCTTTTACTGGAATGCGCATGCTCGACTTCATAGTAGGGGATTCTGTATAGGAATTAATAATGTAATACTGTAGATGAACTGTACCATGTGAATTTCGTTTTATTATCTACACATGATTTGAATTTTTGTGTTTTATTGTAAATGTCAACGAAAAAGTAACAGTAGCTTAGGTCTTACAATGCCAAGTATTTTAAATATTACAATAAACAGCTAGCTTTTTCTTAACTATCTTCAAGCTCGGAAAACAACCTCGGATATGTTTTCCGAGCTTGCCGGAAAGACCCGAGAAAATACAATTGCTACAAAACAGTACCAATCGTTTTTCTGACCTAGAAAATTTTCATATTGAAATTGAATAATGCATAATGATCAAACCACAGTCAATGAGCTTGCCATTGCTAATGTGAAGCCCACTCTAGATTCACAATTTTAAATTGAGACCCCACTCCAGCACCGCTGTGCCTTCCTATTGATAATTAATCGATTCAGAAAATTAAAACAATGTTTTAGAAATCTTCTTCTTTGTTTTATGATGGCTACGGCGCTAGCTTACCAATCTTTTAAAAAGATAATCTTGTATATTTCTAAAATAGCTTAGGTAGAGCAGCCGGATAATCTAAACCCAGAAAAGTGACACTATATTAAGATTTCAGTAACAAAAAATGATTTTTCCTATCTTTGTTTGAATACGAAGCTACGAAAATACATAATTTATTACTATGTTTTTATTTTTATATTGCGTTTTATTTCATAATTGATATCGAAAAAAGTTCTTGAAGGGTACAAATGCATTGTATTTCAACAGATTGCGCAAAGACATGCGCAATGGAAACTCTACCGTAAGATATAGCGGTTTTTGGATAAGTGACAAGGGGACATACATACGTGTTTATCACTAACGTGTCAATTGTCGAATGTTTAATGGATTACTTTAACGTTTGACTTATCATCGCTAAATACTCCGCGGATTTCTGAAATGCTATAATTGTGTATGCCAAATTCCGATTAGATCAACCGATCATATTGAATAAACCCACATGCTCAATACGTACAAACGCTTTCCATCCCTTCAGATGCGATGTAAGCTTGACATGATATAGCCTGTTAGTATTTTGTATACTAATCATCTATTTTGTTTAATAACCAATATAAACTATGCATGCATAAAATATTATGATTTGTAAATTGTTGTAATACTATACATTCAAGTATGTCAGTATTATTCAAATTTCGCAAAAGGGACCGGTACCTTCCCTTTAATATATTGATGATGCATTAAATTCAGCATTAATAATTACATCTGTTTCAAAAAGAAATCGTACCAACGTTAAAACTAATAAAAGCAGAAGGTACTACATGTATATCGTTTGTATAACGTACCTTCGCCATTGTCACAGGTGGTCAGATAACTATGACTGTATACATGTATATTGACCTACAAGTTTATCAGTAAAACTCAAAACAAACCCACAATCTCTATGGCAGTGGCTGTATTTAATTGATCAGATGCTATACGTTCCCACAAATGTGTGAATATTTTTGCAAAGAAAAAGAAATTGCATATTAAGGAACAATTAAGTTTCAATCAGATCTACTTTAGAAATTTAGATAAGATATCTTTAGCAATGACATGTTACATGACTATAGTAAAGAAAAAATTTCAAATATTTTAGCATTGAAATTTGGATATTTATTTGTATCTTTTTATAGAACCATTTTTCTCAATGAATCTGAATATGGCAAGTGCTCTTAACCTCAAAACCATTCCACACCAAATTTGGAATCAATCTGAAATCTGTTAAGTAGAACTGTAATTAACAGAACCATACGTTTGCTTATATTGCAATTTATGCTTATCTATACAACATCTAAGAAGCGTTGTAACTAAAGATAAGCACTTCATTCCTTCCAACGACACTTGACACACAAACAAGATGGTGTCTCTAACAATACACAGCCTTTGTCTTACAGCCGCAATTTTTCTGACGGTCAGTGGTCAGGACCTTGTCACATCTTCAGGCTGCCTTTACCACGGTAAGGTCTACCCGGTCGGGTCCTTCCAGGCCTCCCCATGTGAGCCCTGCCAATGCACGGCCTCAGGACAAGCCTACTGCGCCGTTGTGGACTGCTTTTTTGGTGGTTGTGTCGATGCCGTCCACGATCCTAACCATTGCTGTCCAGTGTGTCCTAACGGTAACAATTAACTCAGCATCATTTTTTTGTGATTTTTCTTCATGTTTTGTTATTATTAGGGTTGTTCTTACGATTAAATATGTAACACTTTGTATTAAAATTACTTTTTTCTTTGTTGCAACTTTGAGTAGATTTGAAATAACCATAATGAACTTATAATGACTTGTAGGTCGAAATTGCAAGGCTCCAGATGGAACCATTATTAAACATGGCGACACCTACTCGACAGCTGATATGACGTGTCATTGTTCACATTTCGGCACTCATGCGGAATGCGCCTACAAACTGCAGCCTATTCAGGTCGTCGACCATCAAGTTAGCTAAAATGTAGCCAGCAATAAATTAATACAGAATGGTGTTTGTCTTATATTTGTTTGTTTGTTTTTTGTTTGTTTTATTTAAATAAACTAGACTTTGACCTGTGCATTCACGGGTTGGCATTGCATATGATATCGGACAACTACGAAGTAGATACATCGACACACCGTTTTGTTGACATTTACATAACCAATCTTTAAGCCTACAATAATGCTATTAATTTCAGTACACTCTGCTTAGTTAGAATAATCTAACTTAGGTCCGTCTAACTGTGTCTCGGGACAGGCCTTCACTACAGTAAAATGACTCTCACTTACCCGTAATGTAGCAAAAACTTGCAAAATGGCTCCGAAACGGTTTTGGAGAAAATCAATAAAGCGGCAATGAAAATAACAGTCAAGTTATTCAAAACAAACCATTTTGATGCTGTAAATACATTTTTATTTAAAAATTTAATTCATATTAATAAAGGATTCAACACTTTTTCACCAACGTTTTTTTTTACACACAATGTTGACATTCGGAATCACGGGATTTTTTTTATTAAATGCACAGAGTTAGAGTTATCTCCCGTATTTTCTTTCATGAACAGAATTTATCACAAATTTTCAATGAAAATTTTTACGTATTGTATAATCATTTCTGAGTAAATCCATGCAAATGTGATATTGTGGAAACATAAACTAAAGAGCCTTCCGTGATTTAACGTGGATGTATCGCGCATGCATATGATTTTATAATCCAAAAATTCCAGATGATATCCGGATATTTTAAAGGATTTTTCGTTGATGATTATTTAGCGAAGCTTAATTTAGAAAAAATAATAACAAATTGGTAATCCTTAAGTACCAGTGATGTTTAAAATGCATAAAACAAAAGACGGTACTTCCGATTTCTCGGTATTAAAGCCTAAAAATTCGAATCTGTTATTTTGATATAGTAGTATAGATTATATTCAAGATCTCGAGCACATGTCGTTGGTATTTAAGAGCGAACTTGTTTCATTAGAAAAGGTTTTTTGATAGAAACTGCAATATGACAAGGCCTTGTTTCGTTGTTGTTAAGTTATGAGCCTCCTAAGACATGCTTCTGTTGAGGTATGATGATAAGTTTGAACTCAAAGCATGACGATTGTTGATTGTTATCGTATTAAACGTGGCGATTTTCGATAACTTTGTTGAGTAAATGTATGCTCAATGTCCTGTTATGTATATTTAATTCTTTTATTATCCAAATATATCGAGAAAACATCGAAAAATATTTATCATGCATCACCAAGTTATCTGTTATACCTCACAAGGTACAATGCACACATTGCAAGATTATCGAAAGTACATCACAATATATTTATAGATTACAGAATCTAGCAACGGTACACACACAAATCAACATCAGTTCCAACTTAGCAGGGCTGGGTTTTGTGTTATAAACACCCTTACGGCTAGATAAAGTTAAAGCCACAAAAAAAAAGATTTTAAGCTCACTTAACTTTTGAAAAGTATTGTGGTTTTTAATAAATAAGGTCACAAAAAGAGATTTTATTACTCACTTATGTGTTGAAAAGTATTGTGTTTTTGAATAAAAAAAAGTCACAAAAAGATGTTTAAAGAAATGATCGTCATGTGATATGATGATATGATTGGCCAGCTTCGTGTTACAGCAAACTACATTGAAGCGTTTAATAGGGGTTTACTCCAGAAAAGTTTCTACGTAATGTTTTGACTGACCTTTGTCCAATCAGATCGTAGCTGGGCGGAGTTGAGACATTACCGCTCGTGATTTAACTAGAGAGAGAGAGAGAGAGAGAGAGAGAGAGAGAGAGAGAGAGAGAGAGAGAGAGAGAGAGAGTTAAAACTGGTTAATGGAGTAAATTATAGCCTATAGATGAGCGAACTATATATCAACAATAGTCATAAAATGACAAATCATTGTCTAGTATATCTTTTAAAGAAGATGGGGGAATAAAATGGCGCAAATGCCCATTCTGTTTAGTAGAGAAATACAATTTTAAATTTATTTTTCCCCGATGAAATCTATTCAAATATATTATAATACAACTTTGCAAAAGCAAAATTTCTAACTATAGTCAGTTTTTAATATATTTAACAAAAAATAAGGAAAAAAAATATTGTCGGAAATTTTGGTGGTATCGAACCCGTAACATAAAAACCCTAGATAAATACGATTAGCTTATGCCAGGTATTTTAACCACTGAGCCATTTCAGACACAACAAAGGCGGCTTTTTAAATATTATGTGTGACTAAGGTCACGAATTACAGGACTTGTATTATTTTTTCAATACGTTCAGTTGTTGGGATACAAAATGATATTTTTAATGTATAGTGGGTCATCTCTCCACGTTTTTGTTGATTGAAATCGGTTTGTTTTCCATTAGATTTTATCATTTTAATTTTTATATTCAGACCTTAATTAATTTGTTTGCAAGTGTATAATTAATGATAATTTCTTCATCGGCACCACTTAAAATTTACTCAATTCACTCTCTCTCTCTCTCTCTCTCTCTCTCTCTCTCTCTCTCTCTCTCTCTCTCTCTCTCTCTCTCTTCCTCACTTTCTCACATTCAAGTCACGAACGACAATGTCTTAACTCCGCCCAGCTACGATCTGATTGGACAAAGGTCAGTCAAAACATTACGTAGAAACTTTTCTGGAGTAAACCCCTATTAAACGCTTCAATGTAGTTTGCTGTAATTACATGCAATAGACATGATAAAAATGATCAGTTCGGTTTCCAGATAGAGTAACTATGCGATATGAAAAAAATTAAGAATTGTTCCCATGTCATTGTCTAAATTCCTGCAGCACTGGGACAGAGAATGAGAGTTTTCTTCATATAAAAGGCAAATACAACGTTCATGTGCATGTTATCTATACAGTGAAGATTTCCCATTTCATTAGGTTGCTGTTTAAATTAGTGTCATTTTTTCATGAATAATTCATTGATATAATAAGAATGTTTCGAGCCTTATCTCAGCATCTGAAACTATCTATATGTTTGTCGTGACTGCTCATTCCTATAAGTGTGCGGGCTTTTCAATGTATCCTGACCATGCATTACATTTTTGTTTTCAATTTTACACTACCTTTTCCTTAAATTTCGTCTGCAATGCATTTAATGCCAAACATTCAATTATATATTTTCCTTTGCAATCCCTATAATCTTTTTAATTTTGCTTCTTTCATAGCACCTTTGTTTTTTTTTCTTTCTAAATTTACATCATGATCATGTTTTAAGGATGACGTTTACTCAGAATGAAAAAAAATTCCACTGATGATAATGAAACCCCATCTATTGTATGTTATAGACCTTTGATTGTAGTGTTATTTTTCACTTTCAAAAAAGTAGGTCAATGACCTACTTTTTGAGTAAATGGCCATTGAATATTTTTTGAAAAATCAAGAAAAATCCCATAAAATTTTACACTACAATTGACATTTTCTTAATTGTAAATATATTTCAAATAATAAAGCACTTTAAAAAATGTAATACATTTTATGGATGGCAGTGGCACTAAATAGGTACAAAACATTAAGATTTCAGCTACAATTTGAAAAAATATTCCAGTCCGAATTTCCTCTATCAGTTTTCAAATTCCTACCCATTTTTGATCTAAGTTTACAAAAAATTGAATGATGATAATACAAAAACATTTATAGCATTGAACTACTTGTATTGTCCTTATTCTGTTGGCATAAAATTTATATTAGGTAAATGATCAAAATTTTGAGATATGGTGTCTTTTATCGTTTTTAAGCATTTTTTAATATTTTCGCAATTCGTACCATACAATTATTTTAATGAATAAGTGAGGTAAAACCAGCAAAAAATATGAAAAATTATCTAGACTAAAATATAAAATCTTAACTTTCAATATTAGAGTACTTCCAAAAATGTTTTAGCGGAAAACAAAATCTGCAAAATTTAGTCCGAATTTCCTCTGTTTGGCTAAAAGTCTATTTTTGTTTGAGCCTAATTACGTAATAAAGTAAAAATATCAAATGTTTTGTCAATAATAATTCATTTTATTAATACTTTTTTTGTTTAGAACAAATTTTACTCATTACATTGAACTTTATAACAATCCGAATTTGAGAACTCAAATCCTGAGTAAACAACACCCTTAAATAAAAGGTCAAGATCTATTAATGATTCCAGAGTGTCTTTTTGGTGCTAGAACCATTATGACGTCATAATTGACTTGATGAATCTTTTCCCGTACTTTACGGCTTTAAATGGAACCATGTAGTAAATAAAACAATATTTTGACATTCTATATTTAAACACGGGAAAAGTAATACCGGTACCTATATTCAATTTGACATCATTTTAAAGAGGAGGTCAAGAGCTTGTTTGTTTCCATTTTTGGAGAGACTGTAGGCATTTTAGATATATTTCAATAGTAAAAAAAGGACAAAACTCCGAGATTTGTTACTTTTATCCTTCATACTTCATAGAAAATGGTTGTTCAAAACATGATTTTTCATTGTGTTTACCAAAAATTTAAGCCCCGGTACACCCTATGAAACAAAAATATTGTTATGAAGCATCATTAAAAGAATTTATATCTTGAATTTCATAAACTTGTAGGCACCTTTTATACGACTCCAAGCAAAACAGGATACGATATGCGCGTGCTTAGTACTCAGCGAAAATGTCCAAGTTCTTCAACATTTTTTTAAAAATCAGAACTTACACCTCTTTCAGAAATGCAACTTGGACTCGACTTATTATTGGCCTAACTTCGTTATTCGGACTAACTTAAGCCCAAAGAGAAGAGTAATGTTTGGGCCTAACTTTCGTCCAGTCCGAGGACTTGCAGCGAAACTTAGTCGGGCGTATTTCGCATTTTGTAAGGAAGGAGTAAACAAATTGGCTATGGCTATGGCGTAAGTCTTTGACAAGGCAGCACTGCATTTTAATACATGAAATTGTTTCAATATCGCAGTATTACAGTATTTCTCGAAGAACATGACTGACTCTCCTCGCGACTTCAAACAGGATCACGACCTGATATATAATAACGCCGATTAATATTTTTATTGATGTAAATATTTTTTAACAGTGAAATGAATTAATTAATTACATTACTACTATACCATGGTTGAATTATTTGAATAATGTTCATTTTCCTTCAAGAATTTACCGAACAGTAAGCACATAATATTGAATTTAAACTTATTAAATAAATAAGAAAATATCGGAATCAAAAAGGGTACAAGTGTTAATTTTCTGGAATGGGTTTTTATTTGCAGTGCAAAACACAATTGTATATCAAATGAATGCATTTTTGATAGTTAAAGTTATCACTTACATGTAATAAGGGGTAAACATCTTCTACATTGTTCAAAAACAAAAATAAATGCCACGTATATAAATCGGATAAGTAGGCCTTTGATTACATACTTAATTCTGTAAAAAAATATGTCAATTAGGCCGAAAACGAAAAAGACACAACAGTTTCCTCATGTATCTTTTTAAAAAAAAAATGAACGTATTTATCAATGTGTTTCAATTCTTAGACTCTCTCTCTCTCTCTCATGCATATTTATTTAATTTATCAGTATCTAAGTGTGGCAATACTTTAAATTGTATTAAGAAATAAGGAATCGTTCAATCATTCTTTAAGTATTATGAGGTGATAATTTTGGTTGGGGCAAAATCAAATCCAAGAAAGCCCGAAGGTCTCGCCCAGACCAAAATTATTTCCTCATAACATTCAAAGAATGATTCCTTATTACTAATATTTTTATAATTTCCAGCAATTTGGATGATTAAAAATCTAAAGATTTAAGTATGCAAATCCGATTGGTGCTTCAACAATATGTCGATTGAATTTACTGGGCTGTTTTATACAAAATCTATCTGTAGTGTTATCACAAAGACACTGAACAATTAAATATTTAGTGATAAAACACAATTGCCATTTCAAGTTCTTTCTAATTATTTACGTCCGAACTTACGCTTATTAACCGTAGTCGGGCGGAAAGATGTGCTCTTATTAATGAAACACAAATATGCTCATTGTTCTATATATTTCATTAGAAAAGCGTTAACACAGCACCTCAAACGATGCAAAGTTTAGAGCGGTATTGCATACAAATAGCGTAGACAAATTTGATAAAAAAATTATACAATGAACTGTACATCCTTAAAAATAAATTGCTAAATTTTAGGGCATGTTTTCTCGTGAGATATTTTATGGGGTAAACCCGCGACCCACCTTAATGATGTACATGCATGTTTTTGTTTTTTGGTTTTTGTTTTTTTACTTTTTGTCTTTTACATCATTAAATGACATTTGTTCATTTCAAAAGATGCGGTCACACGATACGATTTTACAATCGATTTTCGATTAATAAAACCTATTCAACATTTTTGTTGTACGGGAAAAGTCATTGTGACCACACCTTAAATCTGGTTTGTTATTAAAACAAATAAAATTAAAAAAAAAAGTTAAGGTATCTTGACCTTTAGTAACAAAGTGACATATTAAACAACATTTTGTATTTTGTTAAATATTTAATTGTTAGAAGTATTTATACCGCACCAAATAACCGATTCAAGGAGATCGGTCAACCCAGGCAAAATACAGATGTAATCTAGAGGGCCTCTGCGGAGGTTCTGCCCTGATTGTTGCGTGTAAAGCGTACGGCGTTTGAACATAGATATGGTTAAATAAATAAATCTTCTTATAGAAAAAAGTTTTTAAAACATTTTAGTGCATATTTTGAGCTGAAGAGATGTTCGTGCATCATTGAATTTTGTACTTGCTGGCTGCTGTCTAGTACATACATCTTGGTGGTATTTACGAATTGTTTTTCATCAGTTTTAGTTTATTATTACGCTCAATCATCCCCTATTTTCAACAGATAAATTAACATCTAAGCTTTGGTATTTTCCTGTTGCCAATAGAAACAGTCTTTGTTTTAAATGCTAAAGCGATATCGTCTTCATATTTCTATGGAAACATTAATACTTTTGAATTTAAATAATAATATAGTTAACGCTAAGCAGGAGACAATATCGATTTTTAACTTTTCAATGTTTCGAAAATTGTACAAACTAGCGATGTATCTATTTTGTGATGACGCAGTTGTGATCTTTTCTCGTCATTTTGAGACAGATGGTTGATCACTTTCAACAAAATGAACTCCAACGCAGAAGATAAACCAAATATGAAATATCAATGAACTTGTTAGATTTTTGAGCCTCTTACAATTTGTTCGTGTACAATCTACAATTTCGAATTAAAAACTTCTAGTAAAGTGCATTTTAAATAATCGTCAATAAATGAATAATTGTAGCTGTTTATAACTTAGCCCCCTGAAAGAAGTTTGTAATTAAAAAAGTACCAATTCTGCCTTAAAAACTATTTTGCAAAACAAAATTTGAAGCAAAAAGAGTTAACCAATCCCTTCCCAATACCGTAAACAATTACCCACGAACTGATTTTCTCCAGACTTAAGATGTGTTAATTTGTTGTTTAACAGTATGTATGTCATATCATGCGCACGTTTCTAGATACCTTGAAAGAGTGTTAACGTTATTGCGAAGTTTTATACATATTAACATCATACAGCGGCAATGTAAGTATGAAAATTTTGTATGGCGACATCTTGCAATTACAGTTTCTTTTTTATTAAAACTCTTCCACTCTAGATTTTAATTAAATACCATTAAGCATGTTATTAGTTCTTTATATTTTTTAGGTACAAAAGTAACATTATAATTTTCTAATCATTACGCATTATTCATTATTTCCCAACCATTTTTGAGAAAGATATGAGGTTTTTTTTTTAAATTAATTTTTCTTTTTTTGTTTTAAATTTTTACTTAAAGCGACCAAAGGAATTTGTTTTTCATTTTCGTTACCTTTTATTTTTCAAAATGCGAAATATATTTCCTTCATCGGTCTCCCAATGACCAAAAAAAAAACCCAACCCAAAAGAAGACGAAACAAGTTTGTTGCACATCGTTTGAATAAAGTATGTCAAACAAATGACATAATCTTCCTGAACTCATTCACCCTTAGTTTACGAAGAAAACTGTGAACCATTTCCACCTTGCGTCGTGTTGCGATCGTAAATTCTATCATTTCAAACATTTTGCTTGAAGTGTTCAGATAAATCGATCGCTGAATATAAGTCAAGTTTTTTTTTTAATAACTTCTAAGTCTATGACGGATTTATCATACTTTTGTTTTTCAGAATTCGGATCAAAGTATAATCAAATCTTACCGTAAGTATGATATTTGATTTAAAAGAAAATAATCTTGATTATTTTTTTTCCAGAATATCTCTTATTTGTATTTTCTTTGCCTTATTTAAAATATAAGTAATAGGTCTATGGTTTTTTTTACTATCACTCGAGGAAAGGCTTTGATTACACTTTACCAATTAAGCCTATTTGATAAAACTTTTCTTGCAACAACATATTACAGTAGTTTATGATCATTTAGAAGATAAAAAATTGTATTGTTGTGAAAAAGTGAAAATCAGAAAAGGTTCAAAGCTTATTCTCCTTGAATGGATAACGCATGCTGGGTTAGCAACAGTTTGAATGTTACAAAAGAAGGTGTTTATTTGTTATCTCGTGAACATTTTTGCCTTATCCAGATAGATGGTAACTTTTAGCGCGCACATAATACGTAAGTATTAAAGCACTTTTTATTCAATTAATTTATTAAAAACTGTTTTAACCTTTTCAATTCAGGACTTTTGACAAACTATGGAGAGTAAAAGTAATTCTCTCCGAATTCCAACTGGTCCTAATATCAAACAAGCCAAATTGCATGATGCCGAGAGGAAAGGTTCCAACAAGATGGTGCTATCAAATACAGCATCTTCATCTCCTTCTTCATCGAACGAATCATCGTCTTCGGAAATGGAGGTCCAGTCCTCTGACATGGAAATGTGTCAGGTATACGCAAACTCTAGTTCTTCTGGCTACTCCGACATGCAGAGTTCTTCTTCGGATACTGGGAAGTCAAGGGATGATCTTTCTGACGATAAAGATGATTGCATTCCTCTGATCAATGGCCCCATAACTTTATCACTGATGGAAGCAAAACTTTGGTACAAGTTTTTGGAGGTGGGGACAGAAATGATCATTAACAGAACAGGAAGGTTAGGCTTCTTGTTTTTATACATTTTATAGCATTCTGAAATTATTTGTTGGTCTTTTATGAATTTATTGTAAGTATTGTTTTTCTTTGAATTATTTTAACTTGCAAACTGAAACTAGTAATATTTTTTTCTCTCGTAAAAGTATGTAAGAACACTATTTCTTTCAGAGGATAAGTTGTTAGACTTCTTAAAAACATGTATAAAATAACAAGAACTTCAGGTGAAAAATTGATAAAGTGGGAGTGACCTCATTATCACCAAAGGGATTGTTCAATGTTTTTTCATTTGCTGAAAACTTGATGGGGTGGTAACATTGGAAGCTAAGCTGTGATATACACATTTATTTTTCCAAGGAAGAAATGAAATTGTCAATAAAATGTTAGCCTATAAAAGACCGAGTGGCAGCGATGTACGATAACAGTTTCTATTTGAACAACCATTCAATTTTACCAATAAAACACGTGTAGGTTCATATCGTTATAAACTTAGCTCGGGTTAATTATTGATGTTCTGGTCGAACCAAAAACAGTATTTCAGGTTTCCACTTTACCAGTACTTTAAGGGTATATGTGGCGTTTTTTTTTAGTGAATAACAATAATAAGATCTCAGATTATTTGCTTCATTACTTTATTTAAAGATAGGACTTTCAAATGAATTACGCTGTATAAGTCAATCGCATAACAAACATACAAGAAATCAAAACAAAAAATATTTTATTTTTTTACTTGTCGCAAACAAATACAAACGATTTGAATAATCCAGCCTCAAATGGGTCACGTGACATACAACTTGTCTATCATCAACAATGGCGACAAGGAGAAAAAGGGATAGACCGTTCAATTTGACAGATTTGGCAAGTAAAGGAAAAAGAGACAAACTGACAAGGATAGGAACAAAGTGAAAATGTCTTAAGAGACCATGTAGATTGATGGGAAAGGGATTAAAGCCAAATAAAGCTTAAGTTTCCATCATGATGTTGTAGGGGTTTTGCTAGTCAGGTCCGTGCTCCATGTGTTCTGTGTCTTTACTTTTTAAGTTATAAACCAGAAGTAGATTATCGTTTATAGGAATTTTTAAGGAAGGAGTCTTTTCATTATCAAACATACTTCTTATAATAAGAAATGCATGAAATTTTGACACAATCAAACGGATCATATTACTTAATGATTCTATCAGTTTAATTAGATTTGACCTTTTTGTTTTCGGATAAAGGTCAGGTCAAGGTCACTACCTTTTTCCTCAACGTAAAGAGTGATAAAAATAAGTGTAGCTCTTTATAGTTCTGTAGACATTTGTTTAAGATTTGAAGATTCAAATCTTCAATGAAATCATAGACCATGAGAGTGTCTATCAGCTTATACTACTAAATTGGATTAATATTTATACTGAAATTGATATTGCATAGCCCGCATTTCCTGTAATTTTCTTAAATTTTGAAGAAATTTTGATTATTTTTTTATGCTTCCAATAATAAAATATTTCTAATTTTGATGTATTATGAAGACTTTATATAAAGATATAAATTGACAGAAAAGCTAATATATTGACCGCTTCATTAGAGAGAAAAACTGATTTTAGTGATTTTTTCACAAAAATCAATGTATAGAATGGGCGCTTTTAAAAGCTTATAAAAATGTTATTTGATAGGCAAATCATATTTTACAAACATATTCTGAAACCCAAGTATCATATTATTAGTTCACATTAGTAAAAAAAAATCCAACATCATTGTTATTGTTTTTGAAATGCTAAAAAAGACTCATTATATATATATAATCTGCAGCAATTCTGAATTGCGCAACATGTGATATTTTCCTACGCCAATATTACGCTAAAAATATAGTTCTTGTTCCATTCTAAACATTGATTACATTTTTCTATGCCAAGTTGTATGATAGTAAAAAAGAAAGAAAAATATAATTTTTTAATTTCCTTTCATCTTGATTTAATGAACAATTAATCAAATTTACGTTTGACAAGTCGAAAACCAGAAAAGACTCCTTCCTTAAACAAAGAATAAATAAATACTCTAAGTACATGCATCCCTCAGGGAGAGGGGTATTTACTCCATTTACATGTTTACCGAGTCGATGATGCTAAAATCGTGTTTCATCTTTCTTGCACATGATTAACAATTTATATTGTTGTACATTAATATACCGGAATCGGAATAATAATGCTTCGAGTATCATCTGATATAAGAATCATCTAATTTAAGACATGAAAAACATGATTTTAATTTGTAAACAAACTGTTTTCAATTCTGGGTTTTCCTGCACTCATGCGCAGTGGTGTTATAGATGGCGGGTCACGTTAAATAAAATATTCGTCAGATGTTTAGCAAAGTTTGAAGACAAATAACTGAAGACAAAACATGTTTATTGGCCTAGAGTTTGTGGAACGTCTAATCATAAGAAGCAAGATGTATATTTTTACTCAAATTCATGTCAAAAACTTTACTCTAAATACACTTAACTTCTAATTTTATATCAATATTGTTTCAGATAAAAATGGGCTTAAGTATTCAAACGCATGATCAAAATGATTTTCATAAATCAATTTCAAACTCGGGGTAATGGAAACAACAAATATATTTTTAGTATTTATAAATAACTGATTTCCGCCGTTGTACATTTTGACATGTCACAATAAATTATAACACTTTGATTACAACATAACGCAAAATGTTATTATGTTGCAGAAGAAAAAAATCCTTGCTGCATTGCTTGCTTGTTTTTTATCCCTTAAACCATGATTTTTTAAAAGCAGCATATCCAGCTTCTTCCTCCCAAAAACTCCTTAAAAAGATTCCAAAGTACTTACTGAGCATCGATTGTTTAATTTTAATTTGAAAACTCTTTTCTATCTATGTTTCATATTTTAAATACTCAGGAGAATGTTTCCATATGTCGAGTTTTCCCTCCGAGGAGTTGACCCTGTTGGATTATATGACGTCATATTTGACATCATACCCGCTAGCAGCAAAAGCTTTAAGTTTTTGAACAACAAATGGATTCCAATCGGAAGGAAAGAAGAAGAATTCAAGAATTACCCATTCAAACACCCGGACTCTCCAAGAATAGGATCTGATTGGATGACTCGAAAAATTTCCTTTGAAAAAGTGAAATTGTCAAACAAACCTGGCACAAAGGCTGGAATCGTAAGAAGTTGTAGATCACGATAGTAAAGTCTACATAAAAGATTGAATTAATCGAAAAGTAATGCATTTTTGTCAAAATGACACATGGTTACTTAGTAAATCATTTTATACTGTTTTAGTTTACTCTGCACACACTGCAAAAATACCTGGTGCGTATCTCCATCGTTAAACACGAGAGAGACGATGAGCTGTCGGTGGTAGAGTTCCCTATCCGAGCCACCACATTCATCGCGGTGACGGCTTACAACAACAGAGAGGTCACCAAACTCAAGATCAACAGCAATCCATACTCCAAGGGGTTCCGTTTCCCTATGAAAAGGTACTTATCGAAATCCAATAGTTTGATATAGGAAAAGATCCAAAGGATACCCATTTTACTATTATACAATTGATAGCTGGATTTCAACAGCTCACGCATTATAAACCGCAAACATATTTTTTGAAATTAAGAAACTGTTCCGAAACAGTTTATATGAAAAAAAAAAGTCAGAAGAATTTTTAATATTTCCAATCAGTACATGCAAGACAACTTGAGATTTTAATATAAAACAAGATGTTGCAACTTTAAAAGTTATAATTGTTAAAATATATTATTATAATAATATCATAATGTAAATTAATAAGTTAAAGACGAAATCATTTAAGGCAAACAAGTTTACTCATATTCACTGCCTAATTAGTATAAAAGTCTAAGCCAATCAATTAGTGGGTCACAAACGAAATTTGAATGTTATTTGCTCTACAAACTTTACTATTTGTGATAATATTCAATTCACGTTTAATTCGTAAAGCATAACAAATGTGGAAAGTTCTATGTTCGATTAACATGTATTAACATCGCACTCCATGCTCTTACACAAAGTAATTTTTGAAATTGAAAAACAAATTGAGAGTAAACTGTCATGCGTTTCTATTAATTTTCACACTGTTTTACAGTAAGATAGCAACACAAACGTTTTCTAGATCTCTCATAAAAATGTTTTACAATACATTAAAAAAAATTCTGAAGTTTCAACGTGGGATCATTTTGCTTTATTGTCAATTATCCTTTTGAAAGAAAGAAATAAATAAATATATATATAAAAAAGAAAGAAAGAAAGAAAGATAGTTAGATAGATAGATAGATAGATAGATAGATAGATAGATAGATAGATAGATAGATAGATAGATAGATAGATAGATAGATGGGGTTGCAAACATGTCTATTTACATTTTAGACTGAAAAATCGTGCCTTTGAACAACTTGATGCAAAGGAACAAAAGATGCTTACTCTTGAAGATTCCTTGTCGAATTCTGTTTATTGTCATCTATCAAAAGAAATGCCAACATTTCCTCGGTGAGTATATGCAATGTGGTAATAAGATAAGTAACATTAATAACACGTGTCGAAGACGTATTTCTTTATGTTTTCATTAATTTACGATTAAAGATTATGAAGTTGTGTGTGTGTGACATATTGTAAATTGTATTCCATTTCATTTCAGATGCCCGCTTGATTTATCCACTAACAAGGAAAAACACAAAACAGGTAACGTTTTAATTAATTTCATACATTAGTGTAGTTTATTTGATTCGAAAGGTTTGATGACAAGTCAAATATACAGTGGTAGCAACGTTATTGTTGACAAACAACACGCACGTTTCTGATACACGAACGCTCACGCACGGTACACGAACGATCACGCACGTTACACGGACGATCACTAACTTACTGAATCTTCACGATACACGAACGAAAACGATTAAACACGCAACCGAACGATTCTACACCATTAAACACGCAAAATCAAAATAAAGTTTTAAGATTAGAATTAAGGAAACGTATTACTTTAATTTGTATTGCTTTATGTTTGTGTTTTATTGAAAAGCAGCATGTACTTTAGTCATGCACTGTTTTGTATTTTACGAGTTAACATTTTTACACATCCATACACAAATATAAAGGATTCACACACAAATTATTTTTTTTGTCTCCATAACGAATATTATTAACTTCTATCATAAGTTAAAGAAAATTACGTGTAATAGAAATGAAGATAATGCATAAACTACACAAAATTATTTACATACGAGTTGACTGTTTATGTAATTAAATTCTCTTACGTACGATTTAAAAATGCGGGATACAGGTAAATTTGTTACCTTGTTCCATAGATTTTCGATTTTTCACATCCAATATTTTCATAATTTACAGTACATAATTGATTTATTTCTATTTATTCTAAATTTTAAAGCGTCTAGATAAATTTTATTTCAAACAAATGTGTATACAATCTATTAGATAATAATGCGTATCGTATTCTCATCTGAAAGAAAAACGTTGGGAATAATCGTTTAGTTTAAAATGGGGAATGGGTAAGCCTGGCCGCTCTCACTCAACGTGTCGCTTTTGCTAATATGATTGAAATTATTTGTCAAGACACAATTGATGCTTGATATAGGCTGATTATAAAATTAAGCAAAACTAACTCGACCGAACAAAGGATTGAATGAACTGGAAATACAAAAAAGTATTTAACGACGAAAGAGAGAATGAATGTAAACAACTGTCAATGTTCTTATATAAAAACAAGTTTTAATAAATTCACATTGTTTTACAAAAACTACTTGTCTTTGTTTTAAGAATAAATCCTGGCATTCCGTAAAAAAGTTACAAAACGAAAAAACCGCACGATCACGCACGAACACGCACGATAAAAAACGCAAACCAATTTTCCTGATACACGAACGATCCCGCACGTTACACGAACGATCACCCACGTTACACTAACTATTTAACACGATTGGCTTGTCAACAATAACGTTGTTACCACTGTTTATCTCATACGTGTGGTGTATATTACCCGTGTGATAAACCTTTGCTATATCACACGGGTGATGCTATATCAAATACTTCCGGTCGGAACTACTTTTGACACAGTCCCTCGCTTCAACGCTTCAGTGACCTATTTTCGAAGATTTGTTAGTACTTTCAACATAACTAAATCTACTACAAAAATTAATATAAAATTGATTTTGTCAAAGATTTAAATTACAAATATGAAGGAAAACACGTAACTGCGTAGCACAGGCGTCGGAACCGGGGGGGGGGGGGGGATGGGTGGGTGGGTTAGCCCCCCCCCACCTTTTTTGCAAAGTTATTCATAACCGTAACCACAAGACCCTTTTTTCTTGTTTGTCAAGATTTATGATAATTTAACCCACTTCCAACTTTCAATATGCTTTGTGAAGTTTATAAAACTACAAATTACGTTAACTATCAAGGAGTTCATCCTGACGACGCGATGAAAACAGAGCGCTCTGGTTGTGTTTATATACAAGAACTTACCGAACTAATGTTTCATGCTACTTTTATTCCACCACCAGTAAGCATCCTTATTCACTATTATCAATTTTGGTTCATAAGACTAGCCTAGTGTTTGTTTTATTAAACATCATGCATCAACAACTGTTCCTCGTTCGAGTCAATTCAAACTAACGAGCATTCGCAACTTTGTGTTTGTCAACAAACTTGATTATTCAAGTCTTCTAATCGGAATTTCCATTTAATCAAGTGAATAAGCTCTAAGAAAAATTATCTAGAGCTAAAGAATTATTTTAAGGTTTATTTCAGTGAAACTTTACATTAAGATTTATCTCAGGAATGACGTACTACATTGTATTGCGCAAGGTCACAATAGCCGCATAACACAACGTTGCATCATCGTTTTTAATCTTTGAAAAAAAAAACCAATTTGGGTCACACAAGGGACTGTCTCAAAAGCTTCATAATATAAATCAAATTGTATGAGATAAATAGAACATCTATAATTGTGTGATTTTATATTTGCTTTATCCAACTCGTTGAAATGGTTATATTCGCTCGGCAAGCCTCGCGAATATATACACCATTTCAACTCGTTGGATAAAGCAAATATAAAATCACACAATATAGATATCCTCTATATATCAGGGTAGTTAACATGAAATTACTAATATTATTTTCAAGACGTCAGATCAAATTTTATTCATGAATTTTCTAATTAAAAATGATGTTTCCGAAACAAATTGTAATTTCACAGGTCTAGGCAACCGACGTTTTTGAAGGATATTTTTTATCCCCCAATATTGGATAATATTTTCAAATACAGGGCAATTGATTCTGTTTAATGTGTAAAATGTGTAATTATCAGACAATAAAAATCACCTTATTTAGTTGTCAACAATTAATTATTGATAATATTTCATTCAAGTTGAAATAACTGGAGGGTTGGTTCTAAAGAAAAAAATATTTTCGAAGGAAAGGCTCACATTTTTTTAAATTTAGCATTTTATATCTATGAATGAATTGATGCTTAAAATTTGACAATGTTTTTTGTGTTGAGGTATTTTTTTCATAATAATGATTAAACTATATATTGATTAAGGAAATCAGAGTTATAAATTTCAAAAGATAGGCAAACATTTACTTTGTACAGGTAACATCCATTATGTATGTCTAAATGTGAAACATTTAGACATACATAGACTTAGAAAATGTGTAACATCCATTATGTATGTCTAAATGTGAATTAATTCAAACATGTTTGAAAGAGAATAAGCATCACCATTTTATCTATGCTTCTATATTAAAATAATATTACTCGAATTTTTGGGCTTTAATACCGATAAATCGGAAGAGTTCTGTCTTTTGTTTTATAAATTTTAAACATCAATGGTACTTGAAGATAACCAATTTGTTTTTATTTTTTCTTAATCAAGCTTCCTTAATTAATAATCAACGAAAATTTCAAAAACAAATTCCGGAAATCATCTAAATTTTTTGGATTTTACAATCGTGCGCATATGCATTACATTCACGCCAAACTACGGAAGGCTCTTTATTGTATGTTTCCACAATATCACATTTGCATGAATAAACTTGGAAACGATAAAACAAATGCGTGTTAATTTTCTTTTGAAATTTTTTCTGTTCATCAAAGAAAATACGAGAGATAACTCTAACACATTGCATTTACTGTTAAAAAAATCCCGAGAGTTTCGAATGTCAACATGGTGTGTAAAAAACGTTGTTGAAATATGTTGAATTCTGCAATTATAGAATTAAACTTTTCGAAGAAAGGTATTTACAGCTTCAAAATGGTTTGTTATGAATAATTTGATTGTTATTTTCAATGCAACTTAATTTATTAATTTTCTCCAAAATCGTTTTAGAGCGATTCTGCAATTTTCTTCTACATTACGGGTATATGGGAGGCATTTTAACAGTGGTGAAGGCCTTTCCCTAGGCATATATTATTTCAATTCAGCAGAGTGTAGTGAAATTAATAGCATTATTGTATGATTGAAGTTTGGTTATGCAAATGTCAACAATATAAGGTGTTTCGTATTTTAGTGTATCTATTTTATAAATGCCCGATATCATATGCAATGTCAACCCGTGCACGCATGGGTCAAAGTCTAGTGATTTTAATAAAATGAAACAGATGGAAATTGTCTCGGTCATTTGAAAACTGAGCACCAAACCTACAAAGTTTTAAAGTATATTGTAAAAATACTGAACATAGAATTGCAAATCGCCGCAAACATTCATTAGGTTGATTCATTAACTTTAATTTCGTTATGTTAAGGTCTGGCGCTTGCATTTATGTATTACAGATATGCACAAAGCCTTTGAACTAAACCCATGCTATCCTCCAAAAATTGAGGTTAATTCAATCACAATGTAGTGCAACTTTTTGTATTTGTAAAAATATTGGCAGTCATCTTGAAATGAAGTTATCCCCCCCAAAACGGAGATTGCCTAGTCCTATTTAAGACCTAGCAAAATGTCACATTTGGGCGATTTTTTCTTTGAAAGTCAAAATGACAATTACTTTCACGGTGCGCTATTTACTATGGATACCAAGCTTACGTCGATTTCTTTTTAATTTTCACAGATCCCACTCCCACTACCGAGGACGTAGTGGCAGTTGACAAATCTACACAGACGGAAATAACAATAGCAGACATCCGATCGTGGTTTTATTTTCTTGGATGTAGGCTATTTCATATTTTCCTTTACATGCATGTATTTTTATTTTAATACCAATTGTAGGTTAAAGTGTTTTGGTTTTTTTTATCAAGAATAAAATACACAAGAATTTTTTTTTCGAGAGTCCCGGTAAAGTATTTTATTGTGTTTGCTTATATTTTCATTGAATAAATACCTTTTTGTACCTTTTCAGACCCACTGACTGACCGTTATACGGATCTGAATATGCCATTTTATCCTTTTTATCCACATATGCAGAGAAATGCATGGGAACAGGGTACATATTTAACTTTGTCAGAGTTAGCAATTTACAAAGTAACTTAAGAAGTGTTTGAAACTATTTCGATTGATTTACTTTTCAACATCTATAAAATTCCAGAACAGGGAAATCTAATTAACCCGAAAAAAAGGATAGCTAAGGAGATTCAAAGTTGTTTGACTAGTAAATTCGCAAATATATAATGATACTAATGAACATGCATTTGTAAAGGCTATTCCTTAATCAAAGGATTACTGAGTACTTACATCTTACATATACCTAGATTGTGAAAGATGCCTAGATGAAACTATGTAAAAGAAAACCACGAATCTAAAATACTTTGCTCATAATCATTGCATATATGTACTTTGTACCATGTTTGTGTCTATTTTGTGTCTGTTTATGGTGTTTACTCATTTTTTAAAACGGTTAATGCACTAAATGATGAATGCAAAAGGTTGTCATCTAAGCCTTGAATCTTCATGCTTTTAAAGACATTGTGTATGTATTTTTTACTATGTTCATGACTTGATTGCAACATTTTTGATTATCTTTTTTTTTATTAGATGCATGCAGCAATGGTCAGAATGGCGAATTTTCACAGATTTATCCAGAATCAAAATCATCAAATCAGCATACAATCATACCTTGTATGTAACTTATTCATTTGTCAGCTGATATGATTATTCTATAAAATCCTGTCTTTCTATCTAGATCGTATACCTTTCTCCTACTCAATCAGTTTCAATGTATTCAACCCTCAATATAACGTTCAAACACACATATCTGCTCATCTAACAGTTTTAGACACATTAAAATCACTTAGAATGTTAAACAATGGAAGAATAAACCACGTACATATATCTTACATGAGAAAACCAGCAAAATATTTCTTTATATTTTATTGCATGATAAAGAAAGTCATTTTCCCGCATCACCAGAAAAGCTAGCTCACTGGCACGAATGAATGTTTCATAATTTTTTTTTCTATCCATGCTTGAAGGCTTTACTTGATCTTTTAAACATCCAGCGACTTTTCAGTGGCTAAGCACTTAAGACGGTATGATTTGCCGTTTTCGGTGAACCGAATACAATGTATCCGAAAACGACTGGCCATAAAGCCCAAACACAGACAGTCCTAGGAGTCTTGAGGACTCTTCTGAAGACCCGTCACCGAGAGTCAGAGTCATGTTATGTCCAGCGATCTCCCACCTAGTGCTGATCACACTTGCCATTGCTTTAGGCAGCACGATTGAGGACACTATAGCGCATAGTCAGAAGAGCTAGCTTACTGGCGAGGCAGTAAAGTTTCCTTTATATTATCTGCAGCAATAATATTCTTCATATACATTTAATGAAGCTAAGAGGCATCATTATATTACTATATACATGTATAAGATGTGAATGTAACTAAACAATTAAACTTTGTAATTCTTTTTCTTTCATCATTAAAAACGAGTTAAATTTGTCTTTGTTTCTGCAACAGAAAAGTTCTAATAAACAAATTTTACAGGTTCGTCTGCAGTACTTTAATTGCTCGAAAGACATTTAAGATTTTCAAATAGAGTACTAGTTTCAGTGCACCAAAGGTATGGATATTATTTCTTAGTTTAAAAACTACTGCATAAAATTTCATTTTATATGCCTGTTATTTTCAACAGCGAAAGAAATTGAAAAAGAAAAGAAACTTGCAAGTCAGACGAACGAGCGCGAACGTGGAAAGAGAGAAGAAAGACTAATGGAGTATAATGCCAGAATAGAAAGTATGTGTTCAAAAATAACTGCATGTCATTGTTGTAAATCACTTGAAAATTATAAAAATTGATGTGCACCTCTTATTTGTTCAAAGGGTAATTGTGGTTAGGATTGACAAATGGATGAGGATGTAAACTCGTTTGGTATTCCCCTTAGTAAACCTATCTGAAATAAAATAAAAAGGTGTCACAATTCAAAATATACATATATGTGATGTCTTGTATACCATATATTACTGGCAGCCTCTTCGTGACCTAGCGAAGAGAATCACACTTTCTAAATATGAAATCAAAAACCTAAGTTGCATCCTCCCCAAATACAGAATTAGACAATAAGTACATTGACATTAACGCGGTTCATTAGCTTTTTTCAAGATAAACTTGACTTAAGCGAAATGTCAATCATTCATTGATTTATATATGATAACAAATAACATTCGAACATTTTAGTATCGTTCTTATTCTAAACTCAAATAATACAAACACATTCGAAAGCAATCAGGCTTACATCTGTCTTTTATTTTTTCCACAGTGTGGAAACGAGACAGAGACACTTCTCGTTCTGACAATCCTGAAGCAATGAAGAAATGATCTAAAAAATCTTCATCACTGTCCTCTCCATAAACAATTTTTGGAGTATACAGAATTCGAACTTGTGTGTCTTGATGTCTGTTTTACCTGTTATCCGTCTGTCCATCTTGCCAACCGCAAGTCACATTATTCGTGTCGTCTTATCAAGTCCGGTACAATTCATGGAAATGATGACGGAATCCTCGTTGAAAATCATTATTTTTTTCTGAATTCCGTAAGATACAGTTGAATGATTTATGAAACTTTTAGATATCCGCAACATAGGATAAAATGAAAATATTAGCTAAACGTAGAGTAGAATGTATTTCAGATAGTTGAGATGTATAATATGGGGTTTCGATTGAAGAATAAGCCTTAGGAGTTTAACATTAACTTTAATTGAGGAATTGATCAAAATGACTTTTTTTCCTATCTCAAATTTTTAAGTTTTGAATGCATGGTATGGAGTATTATGTAAGGAATAATCTCATCCCCCTTCTTTTCTTCTTGAGCTGTAGGGCTGTGTTACAAAATTACTGTATTTTATAATGTTGTATATGTGGGATGTGGGAGAGAGCATTGGAAAAAGAAATACTAATTGTGAAGTTGCTATTTACGGAACTTTAAAGTTAATCTATTTTTCGTTAAAAGATTTAGGCATAAAAAAACATTGATTACTAGCAATAACTTAAAAAAACATATCGTTCTCAAATCATGATAAAAAGTCTTTAAAACTGAATTGCAAATCGGGACAAAAATTGAAAATAATTCTCATCTATGCATCATAAATAGGGTAGGATACTAGTTCTAAATAATTTACATGTTTGTGTTGTTTGTAGAATGTATTCAAACACTTAAAATTAAACTATGACCTAGACCAAGACACCTGTGAGATATATCCAAATCATAGAAAATGCCAGTCCAGTCAATTCCCATTATAATGTACTGCATGATTGTCTCGCTCTGAGTTTGCGGTCTCTAAACATATTTTGATCAATAAAATGTTGTGATACATGTTGTTTATTGAACTTCATTTCTTAGCAGTAGGTAATATCAGATAAAGTGTTGTGTTGTTAAAGTAAAATTTGTCGTAATTTTGATACATTTTAAATTCAAATTTTTGACATTTTAACTCATTTCAACATTTGGAGAACACTAGAATAACACTTGACACTCGATCGATCATACTTGAAATCTATTAGCTTTTTGCAGAGTTCTGTAAATAGATTATTTGGAGAAAAAAATCATGTTGATTTTATACCAGTTTCTGGTGTTTATGCTTTTATTTACTTGTTTGAAAAAATTCTTTCACCATGCTCTCACGCACATCATTTTATCGATATTTCATTGTTTCAAACTTTGTTTGCTTATAATGTGTTTAATAATTCAATACATTTTGTTATGAATTAAATATGAAATTGTTGAAAAATAGTTTTATTATTTTTATGCCATGCTGGGTGACTTGAGAAACTTTTTTCAAGCTGCTGTTAAATTTATCAAGAGGCAATGTAGATTGATGAAAGATGTGTGTGCGTCATTATAATATTTAATCTCTTATGATTCATTACACTTTCCAATCCTAATAGTTTGGGATTTTGCTCAATGTATCTTGGAATCTAAGCTTTTGTTAAGAATTTCCAGAGTCGCATTTTTGATTTTCACTCTCCTCAACGATGTCTTCCTAGTCCTGCTGTATACAGCTACGAAATACGTTAGCGGGTAATTAACTAAATTCCCTCTGGAGATTCGTGGTATGTATGATAAACAAAAACATTCGTTTAAATATCAAACATCTACTAACTTTCATTCCATCGTCATTCTTCTTGCAGGATCCTTTCGAAATTGTTCTTTTTTGGAAAAATGGAAGTTTCAAAATAAATTTTAAGTATTAAGTAGACAAAATGATGAAAGTAAAGATAATGAATCTTTAACAAAATAAATGTGAAATACAATGTGGAGAGAAATATTTATCAATAAAATGTCAATATTTCAAAGATAAGTGAAATGTTTTTTCAAGATTATTTTTCAAAGATGTTTTTTTTTCTTTTAAATTTCTCTGAAATTATAGGCATATGTGCATTTCATATGTATGAGTGAATTGAAGAATGAAAGACATGATTTTACAATTTATACAGTTTCTTAAATTCAGTAGAATATTATCTTTATCTTTTATTATCAACGCACACTTATTAATTATGGAATTTAGTGCAAGCCAATGTTGCCCTTATTTATTAACTAAATGTAGTTGTCATGCTAGTAAATTTTAAGATAATGAAGATTTTTCGATATTTAAAAATCAAAGTAGCTAAAAATCAACTAATTAAAACTTAATTGATTTTTTACTATTGAAATGGACATAATGTTGATAATGTTGGTCATACGTTGAATAGGTAAGTTAATGAAAGATTAAAAACATTTAATGTTTGCATCTTTTTTCGAATTGAATTATTTGTCTTTGTTTAAATAAACTTTTTTTTGGTAAAATAAATTTATATTTTGTGTATTTTGATTCCTTTTCTTCTCTTATCAGTAAAAAATTGTCCTTTGAAACATTGTAAATTGAATAAAATTTATCTATCTATTTTTTAAGTTTTTATGATATTTTCCTGTTTATGAACATTGTACACTGTTAAATCTTTTTTCTTTCTTTTCTATGTGAAAAACGTGCTACGTGTGTTCATCAGATCATTATTCCTGGGGTAAATTAAGCTGAATTTAAATGAAGTCAACTGCAACAATGAAGAAAATCAACCAATAGCTGAGTTTAAGTAATATGATAATTATGTTTGTTTATTTTAGCTGAATCACAGTAACATTGTGTTAACCTTAAAGGTTAAAAAAATGATATGACAATGTTTACAATATAATATCATAATATTTATATCGAATCATATTTTTTCTTCAAATGAAGATATAAAAAAACAAGTCATTATTTTGTAGCATGAATCATATCAGTAAGAATAGGGGCTTCTGCTCTGAAAACAGTTTTGTGACATACTGATACATTATAAAACATTTTTTTGCAGTACACTGGATGACAATTTTGGAATGCCGGATTGAAAAAGACGCCCAGTTTCTGTGAAATAAATTTGCGAGTGAACTTGGTTATTTAAACTTTTTAAGATTTAGACTTTGGTGATATTTTTGTTTCAAACTGAAAATGAAATAAGAAATGAAACAGAGTGTGTTCTAAAATGCTATTTTGGTTCAATATCATAAAATTAATAAATGATGATATCAGTTATTTTAATTATTATAATGTAACATATTATATTAAATCATATTATATCATATTATTTTATATTACAAAATTCGCTCATAATATGATCCATTATTAATATGGTGCTAACAAGCTAATCGTAAACTATAAAAATGAAAGTAAATATTAGTAACAATTAGTAAGGAGGTTTGAACCATTATAGAATTATTTTTTTTTGTTATTATATTGTTGTTGATTTTTTAAAAATAATTTTTAAGATTCATATAAATATGAGATATTTACACTTTAATCGAAACGGTACATGTAAGGGTCTGGCTTCTAATTATAATTTATAGACCTATATATCTACTATTTTTCAATTAACCAAAGGTAAAATATGAAATGAGAAAGATGGGTTGGTATATTTTCGGAGGATTTTAATATCGAGTAATGGTGCACTGGGAAACTGAACTGTCACAAATTGATGTTATCGTCGAAAGATAAGAATAAACTAAGTTTTAGCAGTCGTCGATATATAATAGTTAATGAATTTAACTAGAATAATACAAACATGTAAAATTGTCAGTGCCAAATATAATTTCAAAAAAAAGTGTAAATATCTTATACAATCTTAAATGATATCTAAACGAAACTTTTTTAAAAATTTTGGTGAAATCTTTTCAGGAGGCTGGATGGTCAACAAAATTCCTTATATTTCAAATATAATTTGTTTAGATATAAACTATCATTTAGAGAGAAACAACCCTTATATTATGGCTCAAAATTTCAACATTTTCACATAGTTCCATACAGAGCTCTTCTTCTAAAGGAAATTATAACAGTCTAAAATTGTCCATAACCATCCAGCCCTTTTGATATTATCTACAATTATTATGTGAAATGCAATTGTATATGTTGATGTAAGAACTCCGCTTGGAATGATTTACAATTAAGCTTCGGAAAAGGAGGCTGTAACAATAAAGTTTCGATTTGGGGAGGCGGGTGTATTTGATGTAGATTTATGTTAAATATATCCGACTGAAATAGCTATTTTATAAGTTAGGGTCAGTATTGTTTTCAATGAGTCTTCAGATGATTAAATTCCACGAAAATTCTTTGATAAAGCTTCACAAGAATGAAAATTTGCCATATACATTTGTAAGAAAACTTCAAATTAATGTATCAAGTAGGTGTATATTTTTGGTCTTAAATTAGAAACACGTCTGCCGACTTATCTAATTTAATCATTTTGATTAAAAAGATTTTAAACATTAATTTAATCTGCTTGTAAATGAAAACCTAAAATCCCCAGCTTTTCTATCATTTTTTGTATAGCACCCATCTGTATTTATTTTGTTTAACTTTTGTTTAACTTCTTCTCCAGTTCCACTAGGCTATTGTTGATCAGAATTGTCCCAGATCGATTTGAGTTTACTCGTTTGTCCAATTGTGGGTTTACTCCTGCGGGTGTAGAGACGATAAAAGGGGAGCTTAAAAATTCTTAAGTTCAAAATACTAGTAGCATTGATTTTGCAAAAAAAAAAAAAAAAAAACACCATTCATGGAAGTTTCTATATACATGTGTTTATCAGATTTAGTATATTCAAATTATGACCTCTTGGGGAGAAGAGATGACCATTAGCGGGGATTCGAATATCATCATTAAAATTAATAATTATTTTTTCAGAAAGTAGCAGATATCATGAGGCTGTTTAAATATATTCATGCTATTACACTGGGATCAAAGTATCTGGAGAAAAACGGTCTAATTTTACACAGAAATTAAAGGGGGGAATTATTTTAGAGAAAATGCGGAAAGTTTAATAAGTGAGAGTTATGTGGAAGCATTATCAACACGTGTTACATATAAAATCATAATTTTTTTTGTCATAATTGGTGGAGATGAGCTTTTTTTAATTTCAAATTTAAATTTAAAAATGTGGAAAATCTTTTTAAAACAACTATGTACTTTTCAGTTTAGTTGTTTTGAAAGGAAGCTATGTGGAGCTATTTATATATATACGGTATTCATTTGAATTACAAAAATCCAAAAAGGTTGTCGGAATGGTGTAAGTTCTCTTAATTTTACGTATAATCCCTTCGAAAAAAATGAGGCTGTATTTTGAATAGGTTAGTAATAAAAATTTCGATATCACTTATACTTTCTTGAACACCTTAAAAAGATTAACATTTGAAATATGTAGGTCGACTATCCATCGAATCGATAACTTTCCAAATTACATTTTAAGATATTTAGGTTAAAGAATAAAAGCGGAGTTCTGATTCAATTAATTTTAGTAATGTGAACTTAATGTGTATGTTACATGTATTTATATTTTAAACTATAAACATTGAATTTTAACAGTGCAACAGTTAACGCCATTATAATTATAACTATACTTTGTATATAAATACATTTGTTATGTAAAAATATGTGTGATTTTAGCAAGTATAATTATATCAGTATTTTTTTTTTATTATTCAACATTCAAACTGTACACTTTTTCTCTTTTGTTTGTTTTTAAAGTAAAAAAATGTGGTATAAATAAATAAATGGTAATGTTTAAAAACTGTGTTCCATTATTCTATCCATAAGGCATTTATGCATTTGTACATATAACTTGTGGCAATGATAGAAATAAAAAATATTGAAGATAGTCAGAGCACTTGTTTGTTGGTTTTCATTTTGGGGAAGGCTGAAGATATCATCTCATTATTTACTTCTTTTTAAAAAAAAAATCTTTCTAACCGTGTGTGGAAATGATAAAATAATTGTATACAAGTGGTCGTCAGTGGAAATAATGGTGTATGTAAAAGAGCTCATTGCAAATGATTAATACACCGTGTATAACAAATTTGATTCATTACTGTAAAATAATAACAAAATTTTTCCGGGGGGGGGGGGGGTGGTCCGACGGTTTATTAAGTTTGCCCGGGGGTGGGGGGGGGGGGTGGAGTCCGAGGCATATTTTTGTTATTTTTATAATGTAATTTTATATACATTTGAATTTTACAGGGGTCCCAAAATTTCATTGAATGTTTGCCATATACTATAACATTTCTTTTCAAAAGATTACCTGTATATAACAAAAGAATTGACCTATAGGGCCGGTATTGATATATTGATTTCGTTCCATTTCATGATATTAGACCATACCCAGTAAACTTTTCTAGTTCTCATAATGTATAGTTTTTTGAAAAAAAAAGTTTCACAGTCGTTGTCTGTACAGTATGAGTTATGGACGCTTTTTTATTATCTTTAAATTTTATTTACAGTTTACTTTCTGAAATACGATTCATGCAGTTTATATGCGTTTATTTAAAACCAGGGACATATTAGCAACTATCGAAATTCTCGCGTGACGCGATTTCAAAGATTGTTTTATGCATCAATTTTCTTTTATTCCATCGAAACCATTAACACCATATTGTTTAGAAGATAAGGAAGGTGTTATTTTACTTCAGTCCCGTATAGGATCATAGTTAATGATTAAATTTTCACATATGTCATGTCCAAAATGTTATTGCAATCGGGAATATACATATCTCATTCAATTTAGAACATTATTTTTCAAAAACAGATCCGTATCAACAAAAATAACACATAACAAATTCTCAGAAGCAATCTTATGTTTATACAAGATTTTTTAAACAAAAATTTTCATTTCACATTAATGTAAACATGCAGGTAAAGGAGTTGTTGACCCCATTAGTGTCCTTTTACAACTCATTTCTTTGGAAATGATACATTTAATTTCGAGAAATTTAATTGGTGTAAGAAATGCAAATTATTAAAAAAAATTAATTAAAGAAGTGTTTCGATACTGAAATGTAGCCATATCGCTTTAAAAAAGGGCAGACTATAGAATATGATCAGTTATTCATTAAAAATTTAGCACCGCTTTTGGTTGTCAATTGGCGACGCCTCTGCTCTGTTCACAGGCTCCCAATGTTATATATTTTTTTCTCATGTAAAAATAACTCCTACTTAAAAATACACAAAGTATCCGTCGCTGCCATATAAGATTTTTTGACCACAGTAGACTCGGCCTGGATTTTTTAACGTGGCACCTGTCTCGATTTGGCAATCGGCTTTCATTATGCGCTAAGTGACTGCAGTAAAGGCTGGGCTATTCAAAACATACAGGTGTAACAGGTATATAAGTTTTAATTATTTTTTAAACAAATTTTGACCTCAAGGCAGGGGTGCCCCTAAAAATCATCTTAATTCATCCCTTTGATAAAAACCTATCAAAATATCTTAGTTTTTTTAAGGGGTAGGTCTGTCCTGATGGACTTCTAGGTCAAACTTCTTACAGAAATAGACTGTTTTACTGCAAAAATGATATTAAGCCAACTTCAAAGGTTAATATAAGAGCTAAACATGCAATATAAGTTCTAAATGAAAATCTTAAAAATTTAGAAATAAGGTACAGTAAAAATTGTAAACGAAAATTGATTCTTAAAAGTGTTTTTTTTTTCGGGAAATTGGTCTCCTCAATAGGTCAATTCTTTTGTTATATACAAGTGACCTTTCAGGATCATAAACTCCAAAATTTGAAGTGTTGAATTTATCAATATTTTCAGCAAATTGCGATAGTTCTACGTTGTGTAATGTTAATATTAGTTTTTGGATTTATTTCTGTCTTTACATTTTTGAAGAAACTTTGCAAAAATATTCCATCAAATTAATCATTTTAGAAAATTGAAAATGGCGTAAAAAAATCACTTGAAAAGAGCATATGAAAATATTTTGCTTGTAGGATAAGAAAGTGGCAACGGAAATAATATATCTGATAGCGGGCATGTTAATGTTGATGCGTTAAAACGCAACCAAAAAAATTATTGACAAATAATCTTACACTGCAACGTCCCGATCCTCCTTAAGGTCAAGATCTAGTGAATGAAAGGTGCCTACAGGTCTATAAAATTCAAGATAAAAATTCTTTCAGTTATGCTTCACAACAATAGCTTTGTTTGACAGGGAGTACCGGGTTTAAATTTTTGTTAAACACAATGAAAAATCATGTTTCGAAATATCATGTTCTACGAAATGTGAAGGAAATAAGTAACAAATCTCAGAGTTTCGACCAATTTTTACTAATGGTATACGTACATGTATATATCTAGAATGCCCACAGTCTCTTCAAAAACGACATCAAACAAGCTTTTGACCTTTTCTTTCACATGATGTCAAGTTAAATATAGGTATCGGGATTACTCTTTTATGATTTGATTTAGAATGGCAAGAAACTGTTTCATTTTCTACATAATTTTGCTTATAGCCGAAAAGTACGGGGAAAAATTTCATCAAATTAATTATGACGTCATAATGGTTCTAGCATCAAAAAGACACTCGGGAATCATTTTCTAGATTTAATTTGCATATATTTACATTAACATAACATTTCGACAAAAGAAAATGGAAATGGGGAACCCACTTAAAAATTTGTACCACCTTTTCCTCTAAATTTTAGATATAAAAAATATTATGCTTCGCATTCACTGATTTAGAATAAGAGGGCAAAAGTTGGCTTTTTAATTTAATGCCTTTAATAGCAACTAAACAAATCCTTATAATTTTTTTTTGATAAAGAATGTTTTTATAATACAAAAGCAAAATTAAGAATTATTGTTTTTTACAGACCAATGCTAACCGGGGTACACGGGAGGCCTTATAACTTCGAATTCATAGTAAAAATGTGCTTTTTAATCTCTGTATTATTTTCATACTCTCCAAAATTTCTTTTTCAGAAATGTAAGCTACTAGGTTTAGCTTTAAAAGTCTAAGATTGATTTTTAAGTGATTGTAATCACTAAATAAGCGGAACGGACTAAACATAAATGACGTCGTACTCATGACGTCAAATACGGAAAATACGGCAATTTTCGGTAAAATAATAAAAAATAAAGATAAAATAGCAAAAAATCTAGCGAGAACACTTACAATTTTTTTTTACACTGATGAATTTATTTTAATTAACTTTTTCTTTACGCACAGAAACAGTTCATATATTTGTCTAAATTGTTTAAAAGTTACTTGCAATTTTTCAAATGCTTTATGAAAAATGCTCATTTTCCTATGTAATCATTAGAAAAGCGTCAAAACAGTACCATCAACAATACCAAGTTCAAGGCGGTATTGCATTAAAATAGCGTAGGCAAAATGAATATTTTATACAATGAAATGTAAATACTACAGAACGATCTGACAAATTTTCAGGGTATGTTTTCTCGTGAGATTTTTAATAGGGTAAACCCGCGACCCACCTTAAGCTAGATTAGATTTGCGCATGCTTAGAATCATGCTCTCATGACTGCGCTTAATATTTCAACTTTATCCCATCCCAAGCCGCGCGACGTGTAAATAATACAGCAACGTTTTTTTCTGTATTAAATAACATTTGCCTAATGATGTTTTGACACCTTTTCGTACTTTTCCAACAGAACTCAGATTTTCATTGGTTCTTAAGACCCGAGAAACTGTATTTGGTCGCTTTCCTTTTTTCTGTTGTCATGGTGACCATCCATTTTTCATAAAAATACACGATGTATAAAACATGTTTCATTCTAATATTATTCATTCATCATGATATCTGGTAAAAAAAAATCTTTAAATTTAGGTTGAACAATTATGTTAGATTAATTCTGAAAATTAATACTAATCGTTAACAATCGGGAATATGAATAACAACATGTAATAATTCAATAGCTCAAGTATTATCAGTAACGTGTTATTTTCATAAGTCTTCCAGATTGTTCGATGAGTCATTCTAGTTGAGAAAGCTTTGAAAGCGGCATCAACAAATATCACAATGTGTCTTTTTCTAGAAATGTACACGTGAGATGTGTTAATTGGAAATCACAAGATCTGAATCTTGAATGTTTAAGCCTGCGCACGTTTATAAATGCTCAAAGTTTATAACGACTTCGTTGAGAATATATTGACAGCGCTTCAATCACCAAAGAAAATTTCTAAATCGTAAGTGTTATTCTTTTATTATGAATAAAGCTTTTTAATTGATATCATTCAGATTCAATGTATTTTTTCAGTTTAGTTAGATTGAAAAAAAAGCGAAATAAAATAATTGATCCTTGGTAAGATACATATCGAAATGAAGTTAATTTTTTTTCTTTGTGAATATTTTATTTAAATAGAATAGTTTGATGTCTCTTATCAATCTAGGGGATTGTGTATAATCTCTACCATCGGTTTTAAATATAATGAGTGGCGTTTTCGTTAATTTCAAACATTTTGCAAGAAAAGTGAAACTACTAAAGGAGCTTTGTCATCTGACTGAAACTAAAATAAGATATTCTCGGAGAAGAGGATAAATCGATGACAAAGTTGAGAGGTTTTTTCCATACCAAAATCAAAAGCTTTTTTTTTTTGTTCTTGTTAATCTTTTGTCATTAATTAACGATCAACATAAAAGTTAAACATCCCACAGAAGACGTTACTGGGGTTGTTTATGTACGTCAAGTGAAAAATACGGTTCAAGCATAAAGCATTTAGATTTAATGTAGTCAATCTTGAGCTAAATGGTGAAAGTGATAAGTTATATATCATTACACAACTACCTGTTGTCATTGGGAACAGCTGAAGTTATAAAAATCGATTTTAACTACAACTGCTACGTCACGAATGTTACCCACTGTTAAATTATCACATCACACACACAGCTTTGTTATTTAAAGCGCAGTTTTGAAAACGTGTAAATTCTTCATAGTTTACAGCGATAGACCGTTTGTCATGGAAACCAGTCAATTTGAATATTAAAAAAGGTCTTAACAATGATAGGTTTAGAGGAGAGCTAATTGGTCGAACATGTTATGAACATCTTCAGCCACACAAAAAGGGGATTTGAACTACAGTAACGGTTTTAAAAATTCACGAAATAAATTAATGTATTAAGTTATTCTATTTAGAATTTTTATACCTTGTGTAAAAGTGTAAAAATGTTTTAAATATAAGGATCAACACATACATAATTATGCGTTTAAATTCTTAATGAATAAAAAAGGCGGACGATGGACGCAAAGATGTTTTTCCAGCCCAATAATGTTGAAAATGGAAAACAATCCAAGTTGTTCAATCCAAAAAGAGAAAAGATGCAAAACAGTGTTTCATCGAGTGCAACATCTTCTATATCACCATCCAACGGGTCATCTTCACCTGAACTGGAGGTCCAGTCATCGGACACGGAAGTTTGCCAAATGTATGCGAACTTCAGCTCAAGTTCTTCGGGATATTCTGAAATGCAGTGGTCTTCGGATTTCCCTGACGATGAGACCAAATGCATTCCGCAGATAAATGGGTCTATTACCTTATCACTGATGGAAGCAAAACTTTGGTACAAGTTTTTGGAAGTGGGGACGGAAATGATCATTAACAGAACAGGAAGGTAAAGATGGAACTAAAAAGTTAAACTGAAGTTAAATTTCAATTTGACGTCGATAAGCAGTTTAATCATTATTATTGATATACCTTTTAGGAGAATGTTTCCATATGTTGAGTTTACCCTCCGCGGAGTGGATCCCGTTGGATTATATGACGTCATCTTTGACATCATACCCGCTAGCAGCAAAAGCTTTAAGTTTATGAACAACAAATGGATTCCAATCGGAAGGAAAGAAGAAGAATTCAAGAATTACCCATTCAAACACCCGGACTCTCCGAGAATAGGATCTGACTGGATGACTCGAAAAATTTCTTTTGAAAAAGTGAAATTGTCAAACAAACCTGGCACGCAAGCTGGCATTGTAAGTTATTCGGGTTTTTAAGATAGAAATTTTAAAATTCATCTTTTTAAAAATACGTTTTTTACATAGGTTATGCATAACATACTTTGTGTTTCAGCCACCAGATTAATTATCTAAATTTTATTTGCAGTTTACTTTGCACACCCTTCAGAAATACTTGGTGCGGATTTCGATTGTCAAGCACGAACAGGATGATGAAATTTCTGTAGTGGAATTTCCAATTCGTGCCACGACCTTCATAGCAGTCACAGCTTACAACAACCGAGAAGTGACCAAACTCAAAATTTACAGCAACCCATACTCCAAAGGGTTCCGATTCCCGATGAAAAGGTTTATAATCGCTTTACATTGCTCTTTGATATGTGCATGTAAATTTTAACTTTAAGTGAACACATTGTTCTTGAATATTTTTCCTATGAAATACAGTGTGTATTTCATCGAATCCTTCATATAAATGTTCAAATTTTAGTCTTCATCACATAGATATGTTATCGCATATTCATTTTTTAATTTCAAATTTAACAATTTAGTGTTTTGAATATAATCATCCTTTTAAATTATTATCCTTTGTTTAATATTTTTTATCATATTCGCCAGAATAAAACATCAGACCTTCCAGAAGATTGAACACAAAGAGCAACGACTAATGTCAATGAAAGATTCTGTCAAACATTCAGTGTTCTATCATCTCAAAGGGGATGTTCAAGCAATCCCACAGTGAGTATCTACCCCCCGAAAAAGGCGCATCACGGAGACATAAATAATAAAGTGTGCATCATGATTAATTCCTTTTGATAATACATTGTCATTCAGCAAAACTTATGCTTTTGCGTTTTCTTTATAGATGCCCCTTAGATTTATCAACACACAAAGAAAACACACAAACAAGTAAGTACTGTTTTAAAATATACTCATTTCATGTCGCAAAAAATAGAAATTTATTACCAACAAATATTATATTTCTCCTTAAAATATTAAATATGCGTTAATTTTTATATAGTTTTATTTAAATATAATCGTAGATTCGTTGCAAATTGTTTCGATGATTTTTTTTTTTCGCTTTGTTTTGTTAAAAAGAAAATCTATTCTATTGAAATCATAATAATGAAAATAAATGAATGCCATTTTTGCATTGTAAGAAGTGATATCATTGCCAGAATTGTTTTTCTTGTTGACACTGTTATAGACCGTAATGGAAATCGGGTTGTTATATATTTTAAAATATATTTGGCAGATGATTACAAGGGTGCCCCTGACTCGAATCCCGACTTTGACAAAGCTACACAAACCGATATTACAATGGCGGACATGAGAACTTGGTATCGGTTTCTTCAGCGTAAGTTAAAGAATCTTACAAGATTAAAGCTTTTTAAAAAGTCTACCCGACTTAATAAACTTGTTCATTGGAAGCATGTATCAATTAGGCTATCTTATAATAAAAATGAATTTTAATAATTTTCGCGGCTGATCAAAATTTTATAAACAGAACGTGCAAATTTAAGAAGCAATATATGTTTTTTATTTCAAACTAGTACATATACGTGTATATCACTTGAAATTAAGTTATTTCATTATTTCAAATTATTTTATGAATGAACATGTATTAAATAATTTCATGTAAGCCTGCAGCTTATTACATCAAATATAACGTTTTCATCAATTGTGAATGTAAGTGTTGAAACATTGAACATGCATCGGCTTATTACTTTAAGAAAAATCTTGTTATTGCTTGCTCCTAATGCCTGTACTATTTCGGAGAAGGCAACTTTAAAACGAATATATTTTCATTTTAGCCTAAAATAAATATTTAAACCGCACGAGACTATTATATACTTTCTAAATATTACAAATACATTTTACTAACTTACACAAAATAAAGAAACTACTTATTAACAATGGCTCAATTTTCTTCGTATTCGTAGGTAGCCGTCCCACAAATTAATCTTTCCTCCTGAAAATGAAAACCGACGCTTTTAAGAAATAACTTCCCCATGAATAAGCAAACCAACAATCCACGAAAACAGGCCCACAGAAATTAAATGATTTCCCAGTATATCAGCTTTGATGGGCTCAAAAACTAATGCAATTGTACATTCAAAGTTGTTACTTATTGTTTATTTACATTATAAAATTGTAAGAGCTATAACTGTTATTATAAGTTGTATATGCATACATAACCTCTCTTGGGCTTCAAACGACATTTTTTCAGTGAAAAAAAGAAACCAATCCACAAATGCACGTTGATTGATACGTACATGTAACTATTTATAATATATTGCAGATCCAGTCACAAAACAGCCGACGGAGGCACAGGTCTCATACTTCATCCCACTACCGCTTATTCCAGCACATGCATGGAAACTAGGTAATGGAAACTCTTTATTCAATTGGAAATTTTAAAGCATAAAAAGGTTGGGGGGGTGTAAAAAAAAAAATGATGATTATCGTAGGAAAATTACCTGGTTCACAAATACATGTAAATTTACATTCCGTAATCTGCCAAAAACTCAAACTTTCATGTAATTCATATTTCAGTTTTTACAACGGGCATGCTGTCCTCTTATTTTGATTTTTGTGTGTATGTTTTTAGTATTTTCTAATTTTTAATGTTTTACTCTTATTAGACGCAGGACCAGGCGATCCTTATACAAGACAGTGTCCTGAGACTTCATCACGAACAAGGGATTCATCTTCATTGATGTGTAAGTGAACAATTGGGTGAAGAAGTCAGGAAAGTAAAAAATAAATATTACATGTATCTTAAATTTTAAGAGGTATCTTTGTTCGTTTCTAGTAGAAACCTATTATTATACCTAATTATAATAATTTTATCTAACGCGTTATCAGATTGGTTCTAGACAATCACGTGTCAGGGTAATGAACTTGATGAATTGATTAATGAAAAAAAAATCATTTTTAATTATCAAAATTTTTATTCTGCGCGTTTGAAAAATCCCAAGATTGAGAATACGATGTAATAAAATGATTACTTTTAAAACTTTATTGAATTTTATCAACATTTTTTGTCCTTTAATAGCAGAAAAGTAATTATTCGAATGATTGAAAAATAAACTTTTCGGTGGTTTTCTGCTTTCCTCGAGTTGAAAAACGATTAGATTATAATAAAGTACCATCTGTCGTTCGGCCATATAAATAATTTAGTGCATGGTGGACATTGGTGGTCAGGGAGATATGAAGAATTTTCTCCCGAAAAATAATGTTGAATTGATTTACCTTGGAGGAATAAATCTTCACATCTCCCTCGTCTATTCCCGAAGAAAAAAAATACTTGATTTTATTTTCCCTTGGGAATATCGCCCTTGCCATCATGCAATAAATATATGGTTATAGTTCATACATTTTTTATATGTTTATATGTTTTCACAGCAGATGAAAAGAAAACTCGGGCAAGAAGTCGGAAATCTGAGAAGAAAGAGGAACAACTCCTGCAGTACAATGCCAGGATGAATAGTAAGCGCATAATATAACTTGAAATTTATTGGCGAACAAAGTCCAAATATTTTCTTAAAGACTTTATCCTATTAACAATGTTGTAACCATGTGACAGATTCGATTTGTTTTACACAGTGTGGAAACGAGACAGAGAAGAGACTCTAAACGACATCACTAATGAGTGAGGAAATCCAAAAGGAAAATCCAAAAGCCTTTCTTAAAAGGATTTGAAGAGAATTCAAAAATTTGTTTATTTTTTATCTTTACTTTGGTCTTATACTTTGAAAAAGCAATAAAATTGATGGGTCGATATTTACAGTACAAGGACCAAGTTACAGCCTGTGGAAAAAAACATACTTCAGTAAATGATTATATATAATAAATTAATAATGTTTAATAAGAATCATGATTATGTCATTTTGGTGTGTTATATGCTATCGTTTCTGTACTGTGTGGTCTGTTTATAGAAAACTTTTATGAAATCTGAAAATTCGTGTTGAAATTTTGTTAGACGTTTGCAAATTAGATATATTTTAATTAATTTTGATATTGTTTATGAGTAGCTTTTCAACAAGTTTAAAGATATAATATTTTGTTATCATTTGCGTAAAGCAATTTTATTTACTGGATCCTATGGCTAAATAAATTGGGCTTTTTTATTTTTTTTGTCCTAAGAAATTTTTCACATTAACAATATGTATTTGAAAGTGTAGATCAAAAATTATTCTATGACGATATGTCATTCCATGCTTGTAAATTTGTTGTCTATGGAATTCCTACATTTTGTAAATAATCTCCAGGTAATGTATTTGCTTGTTATCATTATTAAATTCTTATATTATTATATATTAATCTTTAAGATGACTGGTTTTTTTTTTGTTTTTAGTCTGTGATTGTTTTTTGGTTCAGATTGCTTTTTACCACAATCTTGCTGTGGAATATCATAGGATATTCGGGACGGATTCAGGGATATTTTTTTAATATACTTATTCTTTCTGCATTTTTAAAGCTTTTTGTCGATTTTCAAAGTGTCCTATTTACACAGTTTTAATTTACTAGTTAAAAAAAATGTTCCAGTAAAATTAAAACATCCTACATCAGACGTAAAACATGAAATCAAAGTGGATGTTATGTCTACTTTGTGTTACGTATGGTCACGCTCAATTTCTGCAGATCAACATTCCTTTTACATGGGTAACATATCATCTTGTAATAGCTTGATCTTAACTTATTTTGCTTGAACACGAGGTTAGGGAATATTGACAACAGCTAGCCTAACTTGTTGAAGTGCACTGCCTTGTTTATAAAGTTGAAAGAGATGTAATATTTAACTGTTAAACTAGGTCTTTTATTTGACTATATTGGCATCTTATAGGAAACAAAAGCGATTTACCTAATGTTCTTTAGAAAAACTTTGAAAAGACATTATTTTATTCATTATCCCGTAGAAAGAAGGCACGTTTATAGTTAACGCACCCCTTTAAACATGTAATATCTACATATAATTTTTAAAAACTCTAAACTTTACATTATTAGTTAAACAATGTTGTATTAATTTTTGAGACACCAAACAACCATTACCGTGGTCCTCCCCTTTTTTTTAACATAATTGGATATATAAACTTATTCCTAAGGTGATAATTCAACTTACTAAATCAATAAATAAGGTGACTTTTTAATCTTTCACGAACTATTAATAAGTTTAAAATTACTACTTATCATGTTAATTTTTTAAAGTAAATGCTATCAATTTTATTATTACAAAATTGAAAGCTTTATATACATGTACATATACATCTATAGTTTTGGAAGTTGCGTAAAATGTGTTATGGTATTACGTTTACGGGTTGCCATGTTATGAGATTTTGTTTGGTACCTGGTGGGGGTTTTTTCTATTGAATTTTTATACCAATCTATTCATTGGTGAACGTTTTTATCATTCATGAGTTTATCACAAAAAATTAAGCCATTCCCCAAATCATTATCAGAATTCTCAAAAACGGTTTGAATGTCTCGGTTTAAAGATACGAAATTAGTGCTTTATTTCGTCATGCATTTAATGATGTGATGTGATATAGTTCATAAAATACAACGTACCTTAAATAAGTTGAGCACATCGTAAATTCTCGATGAAATATAAATGTATATAATACATGCTATAATTTCGCTGATTTTATCTGTTTACCATACTGAGTTACTGTGGAGTTTTTGGTAAGCGTTGTTTTTATTTTGATTTCTTGGAGGTGTTTTAATTAAGGATTTGTCTTTTTAAGGTGGCCGACCATGTTTTCATTGCGCATGTTTTTTTTCCAATCTAGTAAAACACAGTGTATTTGTAGCTTTTAAGATTTAAACAAAAAAAAAACATTTGTGAAATTGAACGCTATGAACAAAATACAGATAAAATATTTATATCTATAAGGAATATTTTTAAAACGATTTTTCCATTGCTATGTAGGTGAGCAATGTCAGTGTGCTTTTATAACGTTATAATAAAATAAAGCTTTTCAAAAGAACCTTTCAAGAAATAACATTACGGAAAAAGTTTATAAATGTACACACATTGGAATAATGCTATCCTTTGGGTCATTTTTTGAATATGAATCCATTGTACTATGTATATTGTAATATATAGCAAAATTTGGTGCATTTTACTATTTTGAGATGACCTCCAAAAAAACGTGATCATAGAATTTAGTATTTTTTACATATAAGAAAGAAAATAATTATTCTAATCACATATTACAATATCAAAATCTGCCTCGAAGCGCGGCAAAATGATTAATTCCTTTATATATTCCTATAGCAAATGTACCTTTATTTTAAGATGACACCTACAAAGAACCAAATTTTAGATTTTCTTGAAACTAGAGTTGTATATTGCATATGGTTAAAAAATTAGGAGTTTTGCTCTTGTTGTTATTACGACGAAAAAATCGGCCACCTATAAAAAAAAAGAATTAATGAGTCGTGTATTTATTTTATTTGAGAATTGTGTCCGTGTTTTTATTAATTGTTGTCAATGTTATAGAAATAAACGTTTATGATAAACGAGCACATTTTCTTCTATCAAATATCTTTTGTTAGCGCTGTTTGGAAATGAAAAGGAAACAGACGATGTCAACTTTGGGATTCATATACATATACACATGATTTGGACACAAGTTCTGACAACTTTCCATGTCTTTACCATTAAATAGAAAAATAATACAAAACTTACAACTGTTATTGCATGATATAGAATTGTTATTACGATAAATGAAAATAGGTGATATATACGAGAATAAGAAACATGCACATAAACTATATTAAACAAATCTACCAGTTTCGTTGATGTACAATTGAACTAATGAGAATAATTGCTTGTTAATATCAAGGGATAATGACTCATCGCCCCATAATAAATAATAAGTATTATTTATATGAAAATGATCCAGTTGTTGACAAACAATAATGAAATGATCCAGCTTAGTATTTCATCATATCTGAAGTGTGCTAAGTTTGAAAAAAATTGGCTGGTCTTCCCAAAAAGCGTTAATTAGGTCAACATGGCGATTCAAAATGGCAGATATACCCAAATTTTATCATTTTTTACCTAAAAAATTTAATCTAGGGAAAAAGCATAAAAACAATAATAAATCAGTCCATCAGCGTTTTTGCATATTAATTAAGGCGTGCTTAGTCTGAAAAATATGCTTGCTACGACAAAAATGGCGCTAATTAGGTCAAAATGGCGGTCAAAATTATCTAATTCTTAAAGTTCTAAAAATTGAGGTTACAAACGAATATAAATTGGTTCAGCATAACATTTTATCATAACTAAGGTGTGCTGAGTCCAACAAAATATGTTGAGCGCGATAAATAGTTAAAAATGGTGGACAGCCAGATTTCATCATTTATCGTCTCACAGTCTCTTTAATGGAAAAAATATAACAATACAAATATTTATCATAATTAGGTTGTGCCAAGTTTGATGTAATGTGTTGGTCTTCATGAAAATGACGTTACTTTTGTCAAAATGGCTATTCAAATTGGTGTATACTAGTTGCCAAATTTCATTAATCTCTATATAGCCTACTAAAGGCCTCTTAAATGGAAAAATGTTTGAATATCATATTAATTTCAATACTAATGATGTAACTGACAATCAAATTTGAACACTTGTATGAATAGAAAAAACTCCATCAGCTTTTTATTTGGAAAAAAAATTATGTTTTTCCTTATTAAGCTACAGTATTTAATTATGTTATTTACACAATCTTTTTTTTTTGAATGATAAGATTGTGATTTGAAATTTGCAAATGTCTTTACCCGGGAAGTAGGCACGTTTACATTCACACATGAAGGTTCTGCAACTGTGGGGCAGTTGCAAGCTATTAAATCCAAGAAAGGTTAAGGTATAAGATCTTTAGGTCATTAGTTCCAGCAACAAACAACCATCTCGGCTGGGCATGGTAATATAGGCATGCTTATATATGCCTGTCTCCCTATCATTACCGTGGTGTGTGTTTGTTTCTTAAGCAACGTAAGGCAAATTCTAAGTTTGGAAATATTCCCGGGCTTTGATTTTAGGAAGAAAGCAAATTAAACCGTGTCAGTGGGCAATGTGTCTTGGTTATCCATATAACTAAAGAACTTCTCGAACTCTTTGATTTTATGGTCAGTTATTTCCCCTTTTCATACTTGTTTCTGTTTACTTATAAGTCGATTTTCTAGATATGCTGTAGAAATAAGAAGTTGTGTCACATCATATCAGTGAATGACATGAACCAAGTACAAATGCAAAGTTCTATAAAAGAGGAACATTTTCTCTTCAACAACATTGACAAGGATGTTTATCGGCTTTTAAGAGGTTTATACATCCATCAGCAAACTTAGTTTTGGGGATATGTTCCAAATTAACACTGGCATGGTCTAGAATAAAAAAGCCTCAACTTTTCCTCTGAATATGGACACGCATTGCTATACTTTCATCAGCACATTTGGCCAAACACATGTTAACAATTTTGCAAGAGGCTTTTTTTATCGTTAACGAAGACATAGACAGCTTGATTCCTTATACAATATATAAATTGTCCCGAGTAATGTTAAAAAGAGTAAAATTCTTTGGGTTGCCCAAAACATATTGTGCATGCTTATTTCTATATATAAAGCTGGACGATAGGTTGATCTCGGCTCATTTTGAATCACGAGCTCTTCCAGTTTATAAGATGATATATTAGTTAGATTTATTTGCTGGAAGAGACAGACATATACTAGAATAGTTCTTCATGTCGTACACTGTTCCTAAGTACCTGATTGTATCTCTGTTATCGTATAAGTTTATGGCATCGATGTCTTTAAAGCCTAAAACACCAGATTTATAGTGCAGAAATATTTCTCCTCTTTAAAACTTTGCTTTGTAAGCATTTGTTGTATTTCACGAACTTGCAGGTCGAAGAAATCGGTACATAAAGTAAACTTTCAAAAACCTCCCAGAAAGGTTTGGGAACAAGACGGGTATTGAAAAGCATGAACACAGAATGTTTAAATAAGATACCGGTATACGCCTTATTAAGACAAAACGCAAAAAATTCTCAATTTTGTAGTAAAATATGGAATTGTTATTTTTCTTCGTTAAAGTGTTCCAATCTAATTTTTCATGTGTATATTTGTATAATGTAATACTTACACTTTCATCCCTGTAAACGGCTTTAAAAGAGAATTATGAGAATTCTGGCCTTCGGCCATTTTAAAACGCCATTTTGACCCAAATAACGCAATTTTTGTAAAGTAAACTCAGTATACCCTAATTATGAATAAAAACTTTTTGTTGGACCTGACTTTAATTGTTTTAATGCTTTGTTTCTTGTTAAAAAACTTAAATAGAAAGTGATGAAATCTGGCTGTAGGCCATTTTAAATCGCCATGTTGACCTATTTTATGAAATTTCCGTCATAGCTAGCATATTTCTTAAGACTCAGCATGTCTTAGTTATTTTGATAAACTTTGCTAGACCAAATTAAACTTGTTGATCTCATGCTTTTTTCCGTTTTAAGAAACTTTAAAGAAAAAAAATGAATGAAATCTGACTGTCAGCCATTTTGTCATAAAAACATCGATTTAGGGGAAACCAGCATGATTCCTCAAGCTTATCACGTCTTATTTATAATTTGAAAATTTATTTAAAAAATTATAATTGTTTGGTTCTCGCTTTTTCACCATTTAAGAAACTAAAGGGAAAAAATATAAAATCTGAATGTCCACCGTTATGAATCGCCATTTTTTTTAAAATATAATTTACGACATTTTCTTGAAAATGGCATATTATTCCTGACTATCCCCACCTAAGTTATGATTAAAAACTTAGCTAGACTGGATATTCATTGTTTGTCTCACGCTTTATGTCCATTTCAGAAATATAAGACGAATTAACAAAATTTTATTATCCGCCATTTGAAATCGCCATTTTGACCTAATTAACCACATTTGTGAAAAGCCAGCATAATTTGTAAGACTCAGCACATATTGGATATGATAAAATGCTATATTGGATCAATTCATTAGTGTTTGTCATTATTTTTTCCCATTGAAGAGACTTTAAGAGAAAATTTTAAAGATTGGCTGTCCGCCATTTTGAATCGCCATTTTGACCTACTTAACGCCATTTTCATGAAGCCCAGCATATTTTTTCAGACTCAGCATATTTTAATTATGATAAAAAAAAAAAAACCATGCTGGACCAAATAATAATTATTTGCCGTTAAAACGTATTTCTAGAGCTCTTTTTAGAATTTAGGAATAGACTATAAATAATAATTGTGTCTTGGCTTGGTATGTATTACGTTTAGCTTGCGCTTATTCTTCTAGCAGAAATTTAGATTAGATTTCAAAATATAAGGATGTTTTTTATGCAATAATTGGTAGCCCTGTAACAATGCAGGCAGCATACAATTAAACTTTTTCTAATTTGTCAATGTCATATTGACTTCAGCCATCCCAAACAACTGAGGCATATTCGAGAATTCGCCTTACAAAGGTAATATTTTGGAAAGGCTGTTTTTTTTTCAAAGACTAAATTTTAGTTTTTTCAAGAGACTTATTTTTTTTAGTGCTTTGTTTACTATAATATCAATGTGCTCCGGCCATTTAAGATCGCTTGCTAGATGTAAACCTAAGTGTTTGTGTGTTGAGATATATTCTAACTTACAATGCTGAAAAAATATTTCGAGTAGTTCATAGCAAGATTTTGTGGTAAAAAAGACAGCCTTAGTTTTGTTTGGATTGAATTTAAGTAACCATCGACTAGACCAGTGTTCCAAAATGAATAAATCATGATTGATATTGTGTTCAATTCAGGATAAATCATGCGATGCATATTGGATACAATTGTCATCTGCGAAAAGTCAACAAAACGATAACATAGTATGTGATACTTCATTAACATATATAAAAAAAGCAAGGGTCCTAACACTGAACCTTGCGGTACACCCGATTTTATACAAGTATAAGATGATAAAACATCTTTGTACATTACTTTTTGACTTCTATTACATAAATAACTTGTAAACCATTGTAAAACGTTTCCGGATATTCCGTAGGTTTCTAATTTAAAAAGGAGACCTTTGTGCCATACTCTAGCAAAGCATGTTCATAAATATAGCAAAATTAGATGAAAATACAATCGGGAAATGAAGAAAAAAATAACCTGGTAATCTGCTACAGAGTGGTAAAGTTTAAAATATTTGTAACTTTTACATAATTTTACTTGTTATACAGATTGAATTTTTTCAGAATTGCAATGTCATGTTTTTAGCGGAATAGTAATTGTTACATTTGTTTGTTGCACTGAAATCCCGTTACGCGAACTGTATAGTGTAATATTAGAAGAAAAAAAACTTTCTGCAGTTATCATATAATACCCTTCTATCATAAAAACTTACGGAATTAGAATTAATTTTATCTATCATGCATCTTTGATTTAGGGTATGTTTCATGTGTTTCCATATATTTGCATATCGCAGTATTTAGAGCTGGGTTTTAGGTCACCTAAAACCCAGCTCTAAATACTGCGATTCTTTGCACAAGATCTTTTAAAAAATCAATACCATTCATCTTTACATAACTTTATTTGTCTTTTATATATATAAATGCCAAACTGTAAATCTAATTTCACATAAAGGCGTCTCGGAGAGGTGTTAATGAATGGGCTGTCAACACCATCCTAAATTTATTTGTATGTTCGCAAGTGGCAAAACATAAATGTGTTCATGTTCCGTCGCCGTTTGACAGATTGAACTATCTAACTGGTTCGATTTGAACATATTTTATTGTGTAAATTACACAAAAGGATTGGAAACAAGTTTTTACAACTTACAACTTCCTCTCCTAATCATAATGTATACAATATATACAATTGTCATAGTAATATTACATGTCACTTATAGCCATTGACTTTATAATAATTTGATTCATAAACATGCATTTACAAAGTAAACAACCTAACTGGTTTAAACAGACAAGAACCACAAATTTCTTGTTTTTAACCTTTCAAATTTTAAAATTACTTATCATATTTAAGCAGTACACAAAATATTTTCAATATTAAACTAGTTTTGATAGGTTATGATTTTTGTTAAATATTTCAACAAGAGGCTTAAACTATATATATATATATATATATATATATATATATATATATATATATATATATATATATATATATATATATATATATATATATAAACACATATCAGACTAAGAACAGTGTGGAAGAAAGTTAAAAGATTATCATTAATATTTTTTATACTCTAATTTATATAATATTATGCATTATCGAACCATACATTTTTTCCAGGTTTATGTTAAAAACATACTTATCACAGTTAAGTGATGATATAAAAAAATAATTTTACCTGAGCTGGTAAACAATTCAATATACAGTAAATGTAAACAATTACTCTTTTTTAATGAACTTTTATGAAATAGCGGGCATCAGTTGCTCCCTTAATTTCATGTAACAAACACAGACAATTCTAATTCAAGAAGGTGTAATCATAAAGAGAGCTATCCTATTTTTTCATGAAGAGGCTACAAACTGCCAATACCGAACGGCGCATGCGTGCCGTGCTGGAAATCTGTTCATAGGAGATTACAAGGTGGGTATGCTATCTGTCAAAGCAAATTGCCAGTTTTAACCATTCGTTGACAGCAGAGTCAGGAACACTGACAACCCTTTTCAACTAGATTAAGTAAGTACGCCAAATCTTTTTATGATAACATAATTTTTAGCTGATATCATGTAAAAAAAAAAAAATTCAACTATATCATATTTACAAAAACTGAACAGTTTTGGAGATACCGCTGCAATTAGTATAGTTAACTTTTTACTGAACGTTGATATAAAATGAAATGTACAAAGCATAATTCCAAGCAATACAGCTCACTTTTTATGATCTTTTCTTATACATAAAAATAAAAATAGGAGGTTTATACTTCAGTTCAAAATTTAAAATGTACAAGTAGGCTACCTACTATGGCCTTCAATTCTTTCATCATCATCTGTATGTCATATTCCAGTAGCGGATGTGTAGCTCCCGGTCAGAAAAAAATATCGGATGGACGACCTGGGAGCTACAGTTTCGCACGTGTTAAAAAGTTGCAATTTACGGCGCACAAAGCATGGGACTGATTAATCTTACTTCCACATAAATTCTGTGGAAAAAAATTAGTACCTTTAATTTGTTCGGCAGTTTATTACTACTATCGTCACATTACTTTTCACATACACGCTAACCGACATCGATCAGAAAATGAAGTACATTTATATGTTAACTTTATATGTAAACAAACAACACCACTTCACACTACAGAACTAGTGATGGGGGGGAAGTGCATATTTAGTACAGAATCTGTATGGATATAAAATCAAGCAGTCCAAAATTAACCTCATTTAACATGTACGGAACTCTAGCTCCTAGGTCGTCGATCCCATTTTTTTTCTCAGCCCGGGAGCTACAAACATGTGTATTAACATGCGTATGTATGAAAGACAATCGTATATGTTTCATTTCTTTAATTGTATAAAAAAGAAAAAGTCTTATCTTAAAATCTCAAAATTTTATGATAACAAATATTTAAAGCTCAAAATTGACGAAGCTTTTATTTCATTATTATACAAACAATTAGAATGATACGTGTTAAATGGAAGGCAATCCTCTTTTACCATTATGACAAAGACTGACGCGAGGCAAAACACCTGTTGATGTTCAACAGAAATTATCGCTTCAACACTTCGATAGTTTGGCATTTTAAAACCCTATCCAAAACTTGCGACATTTCACAGTTATTTACGATTGGTCTGTGTCTGAAGAATCTTGCTATTTTAAAAATTGTTTTCCAATAATGTTTTCACAATAGATGGAACTTTGTTTATTATCTACCTATACCGGCAATTTAAGCTATTAATTGTATTTAAGAAATTAAAACCCGTTTAAAATACAAGGATTCGGAAAGAGGTTTGATTTAGGAATCTATGTTTCAATTTTGTCTGGGGTTGCTTATTATTTATTTATCTATTTACATGTAGTTTATAATTATTTTTTTAATTTATTTACCAGTACTCAAGTTTGACAGCATCACGACTTGAAAAATTAAAAGTATTAAAACAAAATTATCAAAACATTTTTCTAGATACTGTAGCCTTTAAAAGAACAGCTATGAACCATAAAAGCGTAATCATACGAGGAACCAATGGTGAATATTTCTTACAATCTTTAATGCACAATCCAAACGGAAAAGGCTGCATAAGTGTTTCATCTAAGTCCTCGGCATCACTTGGGTCGTCTAATGAATCGTCCTCGGAAATGGAGGCCCAGTCATCAGACTTAGACTTGTGTCAACCCTACGCCCAGTCGAGCTCTTCTGGGTATTCGGACCAACAGACGTCAACGTCTGATGAAGAGAAATCCGGGAACTTAATTCTAGACACTACGGCCGATTGTATTCAACAAATAAATGGCTCCGTCACTTTGTCGCTGATGGAGGCAAAACTATGGTACACATTCCTGGGGCTAGGAACAGAAATGATTATCAACAAAACCGGAAGGTACTATTTTCACACATGAAATCTAAAAAATATTATCTGTTCAAACGGGAATTATTCCAAGATAATTTATAGTTTGTAGCTTGATTTTATAACTAGTTGATAATTGCGCGACAATATTTGGAAATCAAATGTGCTAATTCAAGTTCACATTTACAAATATCTGCACTGTGTTCAATAAACTTATGACATGTCTACTTTTATACTACGTATGCTTTATGATGTAAACCTAAATAGTTTTGATTGCATGAAGCTAACGCGCAATGTGCATACTTATCTAGGTCCAGTTATAATTTGGAACGATCAAGCAATTTTTTGACAGAAAAATCCATTTTCCGTTCATTTTCTTTGCAGAGATTCCACATGGCAAGACTTAGTTATGTTTTCGTAACGATCGAGAAATTATTGATAAGCTTCTTGGACTTTGAAAAATTCCAATTATTTTCAGCTTCCGTTTATTTCTAAAATTTGCAGGGGTTGCACATAGTGAAATAAATTTGGTATGTAAAATCATAAGAATATCAAGGAAACTACTACTTGTAATACGTTTAAGATTACACACGTTATGCTTAATTGATAGATTGGTGCATCTCGGATATTACAGGTAGATTATTGATTTTAAGTTAAAAAGCTCAATTTCATTCCATGTATACTGCCCATAATAAGGCTTGTGCATTCTATTACATGTATGTACATGTATGTCCAAGGGAGGGGGCATAAGTGATTCACATACATGTACATCTCTTGTTTCGAAAGAAATGGAGAATGGAGATGTTCCGACCCCTTAAACCGTGTTTATGATAAATATTTATGGAAGAGAAAAATGATTTGATAACACTTTCATTGAAAAAAAAGAATCCTTCATATAATTTTTTATGACACATTAAGTCTTATATTTCTAGGTATTTATTTATCTATTTGTTTGTTTAGGAGAATGTTCCCATATCTAGAATTTTCGCTGCGAGGTGTTGATCCTGTTGGTTTATATGACGTAATATTTGACATCATACCCGCCAGTAGCAAAAGTTTTAAATTTCTTAACAATAAATGGATTCCAATGGGAAGGAAAGAAGAAGAATTTAAAAATTATCCATTTAAACATCCAGACTCCCCACGAGTTGGCTCAGATTGGATGACTCGAAAAATTTCATTTGAAAAAATAAAACTTTCAAATAAACCAGGCACAAAAGCTGGAATAGTAAGTAAAATCTTTTTTTAATACCATGTATCATTATGATGACTTTGTATGTATCTGGAAATAACACTTTATCATAAAAATATTTGGTTTTGGAATGCTATAATTGTACTCAAAGGAAAACGTTTAAATCTCACTATAATGTTCGTTTAATATACCACTCTTTAATGAACGGTAATATTGCAATAGGTACGGCGGATAGAAAAATCATATAGCAAAACCATATAATTATAGTTTACCCTGCACACACTGCAAAAATACCTGGTGCGTATCTCCATCGTTAAACACGAGAGAGACGATGAGCTGTCGGTGGTAGAGTTCCCTATCCGAGCCACCACATTCATCGCGGTGACGGCCTACAACAACAGAGAGGTCACCAAACTCAAGATCAACAGCAATCCATACTCAAAGGGCTTCCGTTTCCCTATGAAAAGGTACTGTTTCTAATTTTATGTACTATTATGACTGCGCCCATGCGAAAAGGCAGCTTTGCACACTGGGAATTTTACAGAATTGTATATAAAAAACACATCTTAAAGATGGTTTTGTGATCTAACTAAAATTATGGCCGTTCGCAAATTTTTAGTCTACATTTTCTCCATTACTGACCATTAGTATAGTTAAGCTATTAAGTAGCAACGCAAAATGCTATTGCAACGAGGATATAGTGAGGTCGTGTTACGTTATTCGTGTTTTCTTCTTACCTATGAATTATAGACCACTATGAATGTATGATTATAGATTAAGTTTTAAGAATAAGTTTTACATGTCATTGCCTAAACATCCTCCAATAAATAGAATTGTTTAAAATCATAAGATATATTAAACTTCATAAGTCCTTTCATTTGGGTGTGTGAAACATTAGTAGTAGTAGAAGAAGTAGTCGTAGCAGTACATGTAGTAGCAGTACGTGTAGTAGTAGTACGTGTAGTAGTAGTACGTGTAGTAGTAGTACGTGTATTAGTAGTACGTGTATTAGTAGTACGTGTAGTAGTAGTACGTGTAGTAGCAGTACGTGTAGTAGTAGTACGTGTATTAGTAGTACGTGTATAAGCAGTACGTGTAGTAGTAGTACGTGTATTAGTAGTACGTGTAGTAGCAGTACGTGTAGTAGCAGTACGTGTATAAGTAGTACGTGTAGTAGCAGTACGTGTATTAGCAGTACGTGTAGTAGCAGTACGTGTAGTAGCAGTACGTGTATTAGCAGTACGTGTAGTAGTAGTACGTGTGGTAGTAGTACGTGTAGTAGTAGTGTAGTACGTGTAGTAGTAGTACGTGTAGTAGTAGTGTAGTACGTGTAGTAGTAGTAGTACGTGTAGTAGTAGTGTAGTACGTGTAGTAGTAGTACGTGTAGTAGTAGTGTAGTAAGTGTAGTAGTTGTACGTGTAGTACGTGAAGTATTAGCAGCCTCTTAACATTTTTTCATCATTTATTTACATTGCTTTCATATCAAAATCAGAACGAGAAACCAGTCCTTTGATAGACTAGCGACTACAAGTGATGAAGACACGGGCACAGTCCAGACCCTCAGGAGTCACATAGTCAGTTACCCGAAGACTGAAGACACGGGCACAGTCCAAACCCTCAGGAGTCCCATAGTCAGTTACCCAAAGACTGAAGTCACAGCTATTTCTGAGTAGGTTGCGAACTGTACTAACTTAGCTTTACTTGGAATTCATTATCATCTTTAACTTTGTTCTTTCACTGCATAAATTTGAATTACATGTATGTTTGTTTAAATCGGTATTTTAAATAGGCAATTTAATCGGTAAAGTTTATTTCTGTAAAATGAAAAAAAACCATGGAAATATTACATGATTATATGAAACGTATTTACGTATCTGTTCTGAAATGGATATCTTAATGCATTTATTTTTTTGTTAGAATAAGCACAAAAAACAGAAGTATTCATTATTTCTTCTTTCAGAGGGCGAGAGTCTTCGGCAAGTTTATCACGGAGTTGAGATGATACCTCCTTCATGCGTAAAAGTTCTAATGAGTGTTTTTATTTCCATTTGACTTCATTTTTAGGTTTCCATTAGATTTATCCATCCAAAAAAGTTGCATATATAGAAGTAAGTCAGGTATACTGTTCATAAATACAAGAAATTTGAAAATAAGTTTAAAATAAAGAGTTGTTCCTCTTTGCTCTAGCTAATGTATTAACATTTCTGGGTTTTGAGCATATATAATTTTCATGAATTATGTACCCTTTAGATAAGAGTTCCCCTCAAACAAAGGAAATGGTAGACAAAGCAACACAGACAGATTTAAGGATGATTGAATCCGGATTCTGGAATCAGCCAAGTGCGCGTAAGAAATCTCTCTCTCGAAGGAAATACATTCTCTCTCTCTCTCTCTCTCTCTCTCTCTCTGTAAGTAATTTGTTTTATGAACAAGAAATTACATTGTTAGGAAGTTTATAAATTTTTTATCAGTTGTAAGTTTTGTAATGATTGAATTTTCAGGTCCTTACGCCAACAGTCTTTCAGAGATGACCATGCAGCGTCATACCGCTTATCCCATTATCCACAGAAGTATCAACGAGCAAGGTCAATATAAAATTCAATTCTCTGTGATAGAGTTCTGTGTACATACAATGATATACTGCGCTAAACTGTAAAGACGCTTTACTGCATTACAATAGTCATGAATATAATATAATTATTGTATTAATTAAAATAAATACAAAGGTTATGGTACGTGTAATATATTGAATATTGTGGAATCATTTTTAGCCGTGCTCTGCTGAAAGGAGAATCCTGGCTGTAGGCAGGCAAATCGCAAATGTTATTATAAATAGCACAACTTCAAAAGTAAACAAAAATCCAAACAGCGTCAAAGTAAAAGCTTCCGCTATACCAAATAGTTACACAGAGCTACGTTTTGTCAAAAGTGTTGGCATTTTGTTTCGTTTTTTTAATTTCGAGAGATTTGTCTATCTTTTTTAGTTTTCTTATCAACTAGACTTTGACCCGTGCGTGCACGGGTTGACATTGCATATTTTGTCGGGCATTTACGAAATAGATACATCAAATTTGCACACCATGTTGTCATTCAGAACTCTCGGAATGAGTTAGAGTTATCTCCTGTATTTTCTTTCATGAAATTTTTAATGAAAATTTACACGTATTTGCATTATCGTTTTTGAGTTTATCCATGCAAATGTGATATTGTGGAAACATAAACTAAAGAGCCTCCCGTGATTTAGTGTGAATGTAATGAGCATGCGCAAGATTGTAAAATCCGAAAAATTCAGACGATTTCCGGATTTTTTAAAGGAATTTACGTTGATTATTAATTAGCGAAGCCTGATTGAGAAAAAATATAAACAAATTGGTAATCACCAAGTACCAATGATGTTAAAAATATATAAAACAAAAAAGGCAGTACACTTCTGATTTCTCGGTATTAAAGCCCAAAAATTCGAGTCTATTATTTTAATATAGTAGTATAGATAAGGTGTTTTAAAAACAAGACTTTGCATTTTGGACACATACAATGCACATGAATTTCCATGAACTACTTTGCTGCGCATTGAAGAAATGGGGATTGAATATTATATAATGCTTGTTGCAAAATTCAAGGCAGCAACTGTTGAACTTTTTTCTACTAGACGGACATATTTTTGTTTATAGCCGCTTACAAAATTTGGTCGCTCTCAGACGCTTTGCCAACATTAAAAGCATGAGAGAGAGAGAGAGAGAGAGAGAGAGAGAGAGAGAAAGAGATTTGACTACACAATATGCATAAAGACACACCAAAAGAGCCCGGCTTTCAGTACTTTGATTATTTTGGGGGGAGGGGGGGGGGTCAATGTTCGTGGGTAGCCAAAATTTTCCTGGTTCATGGTGACATTATTTTGTTGGTCATGAGCAAGTTCGGGATAGTTTTAATAAACATCTTATATACGTTCGTGGGTATGTAAATTACTGGGCTAGGGCTGCCTCGAAGATTGATCCCCCACAAACAATGAACACTGTGCTGGATAATTATGCCAGTGCCAAGGTGGCATTTTTGCACCCGCTTAAGATGCAGTTTCGGAAAAATCCCCGTATACCAAATGATAGACCATTGTCTAGAGAGTATATAACCACTTTTGTTTTTAGTGTGTTTCAACTCACAGGTGAGATATTTACCTTAAAAAATTAATATCCCATCGGAAAATGATAATTACTATAAGAGAATTGATTCTCCTACAGGAAATATTGAAAATCCTATAGGATTTTTTAAAAGTCCTATAGGAATTATATTTCCTATAGGAGAATGGTATTTGCTGTAGGAATTTAATTCAGACAGTAGTTTCCCTATAGGATATTAAGTTTTCCCATCGGATTTTATCAAAACCTATCGGAATTGAAATTCCTATAGGAAGTTCTTGAATTCCGATAGGAAATTTCTAATTACCTATAGGAATATTGTTTTTCCAACGGGAAAAATTATTTTCCTATAGGAATTTATTTTTGAAAGGTAAATATCTCACATGACAGGTGAGATACAATGATAACTAAGGTGGTTGTTAACTCTTTAAGCAATGGTCTATCATATGGCATATTTGAATTTTTCGATATATGCAGCTTAAGTGGGTGCAAAAATACCACCTTGGCACTGGCATAATTATCCGGCACAGTGTTTATGATGTTTTCAAAGAAGATATTAGAAGTAACCACTGATCGAAAAAAACTAATAAAAATGTAACAACGCGTACGCATTGTCTTTAACTCACAAATTTACATCTTTACATCTAGAAGCCCTTTTTTAAAAATTCCTGAATTGTTTTATCTTTCCATTTCATTTCAGACACATGTGATGTCAAACTTGCGGCAAAAAAATTTCGAGAAACGACATCGTCAAGTCCACAGGCATCTCTGATACGTATGTTGACTGAAATTGACAATCGTCATAAACATAATTTCATTTTGATTTCCTCGCGATGCCAATATGTTATGGAACGTCTATTTAGAAGAGATAAATATACGCTCTCTCTCTCTCTCTCTCTCTCTCCAAGCACCAAATCTCTTTTCTTTAATTTCTTTATCAGTCTGCATTAAACATTTATTCATATAAATATATATGAATATACATCACTTTAGCAAACAATTGTGAGAGATCACCCATATTCCTCAGCAATTCATCTGATCATTGCAAGGACCATCGTGGAGAAAGATTAATGGAGTACAACGCCAGAATAGAAAGTACGTCAAAATACAGAAACATTATCATGAAACTGTTGTTAAAAATGATGCAAGGGTAATCTTCAGAGTAGAATAGAATTTTGCAAAAATATCGGATTAAATGTATTTAAAATAGAAGCTTCCATTTTGCAGTAGTACTGTAAAAAGGAAGAAAAACTTCCTAGGTAGAGGGGTTTTCTATAAGAATTTTTGAACGGTTTGGTTTACTTTCTCTTTATTTCAACAGTGTGGAAACGAGACGGAAAAAGATCTCGTTATGAAAAACCTGACGTTATATGAAAAACAAAAATATAAATCTGAAACAGAAAAAAAACAGATTTAAAATGTATGTATTTTATTTAAGTGTTTCTCTCGGTCTGCTTGTGAAGCAATCAATTTCTTCTTTTGCTTCTGATCAAAACAACAAAAAAGCGACAGCAAATAAAACAAAATTAATTTCGAAGACATCTTTGCACCAAGTATTCAGATTGAAGAGAAATTATCATAAAACATGAATTAATACCATGTATCATCTTCGTGTAAATTGATTCAAAGTTAGACGCTTGAAAATCACCACCAACAACAAATATATTCTCATCTTTGAAAAGAACATTCAGGGGGTCGCATCATCAATTTTAAACACATGTGTAGGTAGAGGAACGTTGCTAGAGAGTCATTGGGTAGAACGAATCCGTAATTTTGACGTTTATTATGGGTTTTTTTTATATATTTGTATCAATCTGTTACCTTTGAAATTATTTAGATACCAGACCATATTTCATTTACTTTAAAAACAATTCCATTGCAGTCATTTCAAGCAAGGACACCATAAAAAAAGAAAAAAGAAACTCTAAAACTTGAGTGGATATTGTTGTTATAAATCCATGTCATTAAATTGTCTGAAGAAGCTAATGTATAAGATGAGTACTTGTTTTTGAGCTTCGAACTGTGAACTGTTTTATAATTATTACGTTTCCTTTAATGCTCATTTTTTCTTAATTATGATGTTGTAGTTTATTCAACCTCATTGGCGTGAAGTCAAATGGTTACGAACATTTGAATGATTCACTTGTATCTTATATTTTTAGTTTATCTATTTCTAAAATCATGTTCAAAATCTTGTGAAAGCATTGTCTTTCTATGGTATTACTGTTAAGTGTATCTTTTGTTGTACATGTTGGTTGTTTTTTTCCATCTTTTCTGATTGTCTTAGAGAGATTTGTATGGTGTCAGTAGTCGGTGTCTGCATTTTTCATTCACCCTCTTATCTTGAATTAAAAAGGATATTTGACTTGTCCAAAACTGAGTTTAAATTTCCTTATGAAGTAATAAGATTAAAAAAAACCTCAAAATCTTGAAAAAGAACAAGGAACATAAAGTTTGTAAAGTTTATTTGACCAAGTTGGCTTACATTTTTTTTTTTGCTCAATTACAAGACTTCTTCTAAAGATTAAAAAGAATCAGTAATTGAGGATATTATGTTTTACAAAGATGTCTGACGAACTTTATGAATGCTATTTGTAAAAAAAAAAAGGAAATCGAGTAAGTACTTTACAAATTATCTAAAATGCTCACATTTCTCTGATATAGACTATAAAAATTAAGACTTTGAGTTCAAGTTCTCTGTCAAAAGTGTATGAAGAAAATCCTCCGCGAAACATTGACTAAGTAAGTATGAAATAAATGAATATTTTTTTACATGAAAATATTCAGTTTATACGAAGACTTGTAATTTATTTTAAACTGTGTTATTCATTTTTAACATGTTTGTTTCTATTGATTTTTATACAGTATGCGTGTACTAAGTAGTTAGCAACTTTTGTGTCAAAGTTTAACATTGTTAATTCTTACGAGCGATATGGCTCATGGGACTCTTGTTTCTATTTCTGTCATATTATGTCTTTTTGTAATATATTTTGACTATATATAATGTTTGGTTGAATTCTTTTAATAAAACTTCTACGGAATCAAAATAAACAATGTACGGACATACCTGTAAAACTTCAACATGTAACGTGTCATCTGATTGGTGTATTCAGTCACGTGTCAGGGTAAACAAAATTACTTATTAGGTTTGTTACTGACAGACTACAGATATATTTAAACAATAAAATGCTTTACAATGGTGATTCTTGCGGGATACATAACCCGCTATCATATGACCTGCGTTGGTGGGCTATGTAATTTTGTCTGCAATGATTGCTGCCTTCATAACCTGTAGGAATCAACAAAGAAATCAATTTATTTTTTTTATTTACATCTTTCAATTAACTAGTTAATAAATTGGTCTGAAAAAAGTAAAAAAAAAAATCTACATGCGTTAGACAGAAAACACAACCAAATCGGCTTTGATGGGAACTTGAGTCTGACATCATCATGATTATTTTGAGCAGTTCGTGATTTTTCTCATAACTTTATGAAGGTTTCGACCAACCGATAAACGGGGCGCGAGGAGGTCAGTTCCGTTAGTTTCTAAAGAGCTATGAATTACAATCAATTGCAATTTCTGTAAAAAAAAAAATAGAAAGAATACTACAAAGTGGATGTAAAAATATGGAGTCTGTCTGTCTCATAGACAGCAAAACCGTCTGTGAGACTCGATTGATCAACCCGATATATTTCTGTAGTACGTCAGTAACAAACCTAATAAGTGCTTTGTTTTTCCAAGGAAAATCACTTTTACCTGGATTTTTTTATGATCACCACTTCTTGTGAAATGAGTGTCTCACTTATATACTAGTATCGTTCAATTATAAATACAATCGAACTTTAATATATTTTACTCATTTAATCGAGCACATGGCTGCTTAAAGACCAGTTTTAAAGTAGTCCGAGTATCGCAATACGTCATGATACGGATTTTACAATATTGGTTCGACTTTTACAAAGCGTTTTAGATACCCGGTATTGATTTTGCTCTACATCGCTGTTGTAAACAATGGCAATAATAAGCAATTAGAACGGTAACATATGTATTCTATGAGAGATAGAAATGATTAATGTTGAGAAACTCGATTCTGTAAAAGTAAAATGAAAAACGAAGTTTCTGATTAACCAGGATCTCAGGTACATGTATGCTTTTATCTTCTTTGTTTTGATGCCCCCCCCCCCCCCGAATTTTTTGTTCTTGTACTAAACCGGTTTAAACTTAGAGACAGAAGCTATTTCGAATTTAATCAATCGTCAATTAATTAATGTTTAAATGATATCTAACATTGTTGACAAATCTAGGCTGAAAACTGTAGCAAAATGTGATTTTTACGGATTTTTTCGTCAGGGTCAACTTGGTTGAGAGCTTATGGCGTGAAAAGTAATCTGTCAACATATAATTTATTTTACCAAATCTTTTTTCTAAGATGTCAATCTATAGAATAAACACCATGAATTTAAGTTTGAGTCCATTAAATAGTAAAAATATTACCAAACGCGATACTAGCATAGCATTTTTTGTATTCTATTTTGATACATCAGGTCCATAAAGGGTACTTACTTACAAAAATTTGCGCAAAATTATTGATGAGATATGGCTTAAATTAATATGTATACTCTATTTTGTATGTTCAGTTCTAATTTTCCCAAAATTGGTAATTATTTTTAGGAAAAACGGACGTCTGGCAAATTTCAGAATTGTCAATAATTTTTGCAAGGGGGTACACCCGTCTGAGAGGTGATAACAAACAAACTAGCATGTAAACATGCATATTTTCTTTTATATATGTATTGCTAGAATGTATATTTATCATTTAAAGCTAAGCTTTTAATGATTGAGCCCATTTAGTGCCGAGTATAGGACTACCTTAACTAGTATAGATGATACGCAATATATATATTTGAAAAAATAAATTAAGCAAAGTTTAATTCTATTCTTCCCAATGATGAATAGGATTTAAGAATTGAATAATTGTTCATGTTTTTAAGAAATGGCGGAAAATGGACATTTGCATGACGAATTAGAAGCACAACTAAATAACGATATAGTCGACATTGCAAAAGTTGTTTCCCTTTGCGAGGTCAACCAAAGGGTCAACAGAAAAAAAGGAAAAAGTGAAAATCCAACACTTGCAACAAAGTATTTTGGCGTCCAGTGATTAAATCTCTTTGAAATAATTTATCCCTTTGATGTAATGTAAGGGTTGTCCTATTCTGTGACAATCAAAATACGCAATAATAACAGCTTTTCTATATGAAATGACAAATTTACAAACCTCTAAGCTACAAAGACTACTGAAAGAAATATATGAGTTTTCTTCAAACATGGCGGCCAAGGGAGATACATGTACTTTTGTAAAGTGTGGATTGGTCTATTGTAAAATTGCTAAACATCTGACAGTGTAACAAACATATTAAGCTGTCTATTTTGTTCAAATATTTATTTATATATTAAATGTTTATATGATATGATGAATTAAACTTGTAAAAATAGTGATCAGAAATTAGACCATATCAAATAAAGTTCTTTCACTGTATTGTAACAAATTTTTATGCATTATGCCTATGCATAATTTAAAAGAAAATATGACTGTTCAGAAATCCAAGTTCAAATATATCTTGGCAAAATATTTATTTTTAAAGTATTGAAATAATTTACCAAGAATAAAGTGGTATTTATGTGAGCAGAGAGAAATACCCCTTTTAAAGTAATTAACAATGTACGATAAATATGTAATGAACCCCTGTGTTTTATGTTCTTTACGTGCCACACGACGCGCAACTATTCACCATGAAATTTTCTACCAGTAGTCTTACGCCGACATTAAAGCAGCATTATAAGAGACCAATATCATGCAATTAACTAATCTTTAGAAAAAAATCATGAATTATTTGTTTATTTGCCTTTTGAATTACTCATATGCAACATATGCAACAAGAAATTAACAAATCCAATAAAAAATCAATAATGTACGTTAACTTTAAAGAATCACCTTGGAAATCCATTTGAAAAAATGCGTGGTTAACCAGAATATACGATATTTAAAACATGATCTTAAAGCAGATTAATACCGTTATTTAAGTATAGAATTAGGTTTTTAGAAACGTTATTTAAGTAGTTATGAAAGTAGTTATAAAACATTATAAAGTAGATGACTCATTCATTCTATCTTTATTTCCTCCCATAGGAGATTGCATGAAGAATAACATTTTAACACAAATTATAAATACAGCACATGAGTGAAAAAGTTAATAGAAGTACTAGTTATATTGAAAAAAGGAATATAATTTAATATGTACATTGCAATTGCTGGCGGGAACATATTACTCCCGATTTACTTGAATGGTAAGTTTATTGAGTAAACTTCAAGTGTATGTAATACCATGCAGCCGCATCCCTTAGGAAACGGAAATTAAGGATGTGCAGGCTGCGCTCGTTGTGATATTATACGATGACTTAGAGAAGTCTTGATCCTAGTAAGAATAGATAGAGGTCTTGTGGACAAAGGCCGCAAGGTTCAGCACTAAGTGAAATGTCAAGATCCTTAATCACAGTGTTCCACCAAGCGTCTCGGAGAGCAACGGTCGAGATGTGCTGAAACACATTGGGTAAGCAACTGCCACACACAGGTCAAAAAGGTCAATTTTTTTAAAACCGAACGCGTGCTGCCAAGCAGGGTACCATACGACAACATGAAAGGAATTTGATTGCAAAATGGTCTATATTGAATATGTTTATTTTTTATACATTACGGTTCATAATTATGGACTTATAATTTTTCTCATTCGACATTTGAACAATAAAATGTTTCCTTGGTGCCTTGATAGCCCATAAAAACCAATCAAACAAGCATTCTGAGAGTATTGCATAAGCAATACACGTCCCCTACCGGTTTGTATTATTCTATGAAAGCTCCCAAGCACACAACTATTTCAGAGCTATTGTAAACGAGATGTCATGCTTTAATCAGAGATAAAAGAACAGAGGAAATGAAAACTATAAAGTTGATATAGAAATTAAATACAAAATAGGTAAAATAATACTCTTTATTTCATCTCCTGTTATTTCGCCATGTCTATTCTGTATTCGCTGGTAAAAATTTGTGAAAACAATGCACTGTTATGCACAATATCATTTCTTACCGTCTTCTGTACCCCGAATCAAACCAAACAGTTAAACGGCCCAACCCGACAACGAACCCGATTGTAATAATAATACAAAAAAACCATGCCGATTAAATTTACAACACAATGCTTGACACTATTTTACAGAATTTATTTGTTTGTTAGAAATGATAAAAGAAATGGTACAGGAAAAGGAATGGTACAAGTAACGCACGATATTATTACTGACTACATACTGGCCTCGTTTATTCAATACACACCGAACCCGATAACGAACCCGAACATTAAAAAATTGGAATATAAAAAATTAATTTTCTCGAAAATATGTCAATCAGACGCTACAAAAGTGTAAACTTGATCTGTAGTTTGACATTTTGAAGCTGTTCAGCAAGTTTCATATTAATCCTCAATTGCATAAAGAAAAAAATCGTGGAAAACTGAAGTGGGACAGACAGACGGACGGACGGACGGACGAACGGACGGACAGACGGACTGACGGACGCAGAGGAAAGCTATAGTCCCCTCCGGTGAAACCGGTAGGGGACTAATAAGCATTCCGATGTTTATATTTAAATTCGAAAATCTCTATCAACTGTTGATTGAGGTAATGAATCTCTACATTAGCTGCAGGACTGTAGCTCCCGGTCTGAAAAATTCGGATGGACGACCTGGGAGCTACAGTGCCTCCCATAGTAAAAAACTGCAATTTACGGCGCACAAAAAAATGCGCTAGGTTTTGACTGATTAATCTCATCTACGATCACATTCTGTACAAATATTTAATCCCAAAAAATTCCTCGGACATTTTACTACAGATATTGTCACTTCACTTGCCTCTGATATTCTTATAAACACCATCCCCAGCCCTGTCAATTAAAGTGGTGCATGTTTGTTTACATTTAAAAATGGCGACTCTCGATCTCGACGTAAATTAACATACTTCATTTTCCGAGGTCGGTTATCATGTTTAAGAGAAGGTCTGAGGCAAGTAAAGTGATGATATCAGTAGTAAATTTGCTGAAGAATTTTATGGTTCTATTTATTTTTACAGAATTTGTGTGAAAATAAGGTTAATAAGTCCAAACTTAGCGCATTTTTTTGTGCGCCGTAAATTGCAGTTTTTTACTATGGGAGGCACTGTAGCTCCCAGGTCGTCCATCCGAATTTTTACAGACCGGGAGCTACAGTCCTGCAGATATCTCTACATGTACATACCTTATAGGGGGGGGGGGGGGGCTGGAGTAGCACATAACTTCAATATCACTCCTCATTTCCTTATTTTCATATCCATTTTTTACTTACTCCCAAAAAAGTGGGGGGGGGGGGGCCAACTCCATGATAATTCTATTTTTTATATGTAAATTTCAAAAAATTGGTTGCTGCGAGAAAAAGTGGGGGGTCAGCCCCCCCCCCTGGCCCCCCCTGATGCTACGTGCCTGCATTGTTATAATATAAATGATGTTTATATGTCAAAAATTAAACATAACGTCAAGCGGATTATTACGTTTTGCAACACCAGAATTTTTGCATCGTTATGACGTAGGCAAGTTATGTGATACGATATATAAATGAATTGGTTCAGCCAATTGAATGAGACATTAAAACCAGAATTTAACTTTTCTTGAACAAGTAAACTGAATATAGGTTTGTTACAATATGTTACATAGAGGAGTTAATTATTTTATACCCTGATATCAGTTTTAGTTCTTGCAGTATACATTTAAGTAATGATAAAAAATATTTCTTTGGCTGAATGATAAAAACTTTCTCATTTCTAATCAAGTTTTTTTGTTTCATTTAAAAATAGTGTACTGGTTGTGGTCGTAATTTACATTTTAATTTTTTTAAAAATATTTTCTTTTCTTTTTCATCGACAAGTCATGCCATATGTATCATACATTCACTTTAGTCAATCAGACAAAATTTAATTGATCTACCGATAGAATTAATGAATCATATCCAGCAGATGGCGTCTTGTCCGACCAGACAAGAATACGCCGCTATTATCAAGTAAATAACCTGGTGCTCTTTGCTTTCATGTGATAACTGTCATAAATGTACTTATTGACTGTCGTATTTTTCTTTCAGATAATTTATCAGTCACTTAGTACGAAATGCATCATTAAAACGTGCTCAGTTGCTTATTTTAAATCAAAGTACTGAAAGTACTGTTAGACGGTGGCGCCGTTTGAAAGTGGCATATTACATGTATGGTAATTATTGTTCTCGAAAATCCACAGCCAGTATCTCATACATGTACTAATACTTAACTCATACTCGCACAACTGGTCGTGAGTTTCCTACATGGATAATTCTGTGGAAATCGTAGTTGTGATCACAATCCACACTTTACAAATGTTGTGTCTCTTTATCGTCATCTTTTGGGGAAAAACCCATAGATTTATTACAGTAGCCTTTGTACTATAGAAGTTCGTATCCATATGTTTGTATCTATATGTTTGTATCTATATGTTTGTATCTATATCAGTTGACATTAAAACTCCGTTTTTTGTAATACATGTACTACATATATGTATTTTGATTGCCCCAGAATGAATCTTTAAATATGTTGTTGCCACCACATATTGAATGAATACATCAAATCCAAAGCGATTTCATCAAAGTACGCCCAAATTGTATAAAGAAGGGGAATTTGGGTTTTTTCCCTTTTGACCTTTGGGTTGACATCGCAAAGGGGAACAAGTTTTGAAAAGTGTGGATTGGACTATTGTGCTTTAAAGATATTGTAGATTTCTCAAAGTAACGAGAACAAATAAAGCTTTGGTGTGATAAAATACTTATCAGGTTTTTACTAACAATTTGGACATGCATTCATGTAGTATGTTTATTGTCCCTCTCGACAACATTTTCCCTCAATTTCTTCACGGGAAAAAAGTTGCAGTCTCGTGGACCATCACACTTGCTTTTGTCCTCATAGTCAGTTAATACATTTAGGTGTACAGAAAACGGAATGCTTTACAAGAACCTACAAGAACCTGTTTGATAAAACTGGTATTACTTTTGGATTGCACGTCATCATGAAACAGAAGAGTCAATCAATATTTTTATCTTCGACTTTAGTGGATTATTTCCATTTGCTCACTAAATTTGACAAAAAAATATCATGGTTACAATATTCAGTCGTGGCAGTTTCATTTATTAACGTTTTAAAGTACATTTGTCCTATTGTATTTAGCAATAGATTTATTCAAATCATTTGAATGAATTTGGTAAAGTCACAAGTATATTTTATCGCTTCTCAGTACACTTTAACACGCATAATTTACTTGCTACATTAAATTTTTCTAGTTATTCAAAATAAGTTTTTAAAAACACCAAAAAAAAAAAAATCCAAGTTGAACGCATGTTTTTCTGACCGTACAGCTGTGTATATTTTCATTTTATTCTTTGCATGTACTATACAATGGATCTAGGGTTCGCAAATCCCGGCAATATTTCCGGAAAGCTATAGTTTTGTAGCTCAGCAGAATACTACAGTCATCTATGAAGCACATTTGTTGCCTTCATGTTTCATCATTTATCGCAGATATAGCATGGATGAATACGCTACGGCCGATGTAGCATTTCGTTGAGTGATGACACTGTATTTCGATTGCGAGTCGCAACAAACTGACGCATTTATATAGGCCCGCCTATTTGTAAATGGAAACAAATGTCGAAGAAAGCTCATAATAGAGTTGTACTCGCGAGTTAAAAATTATTTGATAACAAAAGGGGCGATATTTACGTACATGTGTAAATAATGTTATCTGTTAGTGAAAAATCCCCCCCCCCCAAAAAAAAAACCAAAGAAAAGGTTCTCTAATAGCAGAGACGGGCGCATATGGATTAAAGTCACAGATTGTACTTCGCTCATCAAATTGCGTTATTCAGTTTATTGTGAAAAAATTCGTCAGAAACTATTTAGTGAACAAAATTTTAATATCATTTAATATTTATTCGTTTGATGAGATATTGGCGCTTCTGATTGGTCGAAAAATTTCTTTGATACCTGCATCAATAAAATTTTTGCCGGATCTACTTTTCTCAACTGTTCTGATCTAACACTATTTATAGAACGGGAATTTCCAAGATAAACACTGTCAACAAAATGTAAAGTTGTGTGTGTTTTATTGTCAGCAAACAAAATGCAACCTTGTGTATATAAAAACTTGAAAGTTTAACCTTCAAAAATAAACAAAACACATTGTTTGATTCACGAAATAGAAAATTAAGCGTCTTCTCGCGATTTCGTCTGCTTGAGATCAATCAACATTTACAGCGAGGCTGGCTGTTCCTTTTCCAGGAATATTATAACGAACATATAGGCCTATAAACTTTCACGGTAACACTGCTGTTCAAATTTGGTAACGATAATTTTTAAATTTACACACGTAAATAATCGGTCATCAGAATAAGCGTCGTAAAGAAAAGCTATGAGTAATGCATCAACTCCTTCGGCGCATTCCAAGCGGCAGATATACCATATGCATTTAAGTTCATCACTGGCTATCAATAGTTACCACAACGTTTACAAGAGTCGCTTATACATACTATTCTTTGTCGACATATCAGCTATTTTCGTCCACGATCGCCTTTCCTTGGATTGTTATGTCCAGTTGCATATTCCAGCGATCTCACATGAAAACTTGTTTTATTACGAGTTTTTCTGCACAGTGAATAATATCACAAGCTATCGCATGTATTTTCCTTTCGTTTTCAATTCAGCCGGTTCAGATTTTAACTCACTATTTGTGTTTAATCCATTAAATTCAGCACAATAGCTCTGCATCAGCTGAAGGCGAATCCATTTTGAATATTGTTGCTGTTGTTGTTTTGTATTCATACGCGCCGCTTCATATACATTATTTACATTTTTGATCAATGACACTTCTCATTTTTTTATTTGAAAATGTTTAATTAAATGATAAGAAATGAAGATAATAATTTTTCTATTGATCGACGTATCAAAGAAAAAATTGACCGGAAAACTTTTTCATCAATGCGCTACGCGCATTGATGAAGTTTTCCGGTCAATTTTTTCTTTGATACGTCGATCAATAGAAAAATTATTATCTTCATTTCTTAAATCATGCATTACCGTTCACAATGTACCACAAATGTATATGGAATATTGCATGAGTTGAACCGATTGTTTTTTCTCACAAAAAGCAAGCGTTTGATGCTGCAAACTAGAGATACATGTACAGGAGCTGACAGGCAGTGAAATTCATAAGATGTTTTACAGCATATGTCTTTAATCCCTTTATTTCTTTGAAACATCGTAAAATGTGTTATTACATGTATATATGTAAAATTGTTAAATGGCGACTCGATTTGCACGTGAATTTTACAATCCGAGGTCGATCGATTAGCGTGTTTGAGAGAAAGTCAGCAGCAAGTAAAGTAGTAAATATTGTCTGATGAATATTGAGGTGCCTGTATTAAAATTAATGTTCCTACAGACTGAGTGGGTTACAAAATTAGGTACATCACAGGTCAGTCAAAAATTAAACACATTTGTATCGTAGATTTTTTTTTTATTTTTTTGTAAGTTTAAAAAAACATGCACTCTTGCAGAGGAAAGCGTGCCATTGATCGGTTAAATTTCAATAAAATGTTATTTATGTAACATTAATTAATATTGTCAGTATATGTTGTGAATTCTTTGGAATAAGCTACATCAAAATAAATATTCGTCCTCAACTAAAATTAATTCGTTGAAAATGACTGAATTTATCGATGAAGCCTAATTGCTGAAATATGAAATGGCAAACCTGTTTAAATAGTGTGTTTTTGACAATTGTTTACATCATAAGAAAACAAGAAGCGATTATTGTGAGATCCAGTTATCGCAGTGATATAGTTTATGCAGTCCTGATACAGAGTTTAACGTCACAAGTGGCAGTTGGTGCATAAATTTTCGATACAGGGTAACGGCTCATTTAAAATAAAACACAATTTCATAAATTATTTAAATATATGTACAAAATACATTGTAATTAGTTGCTATAATGCTTAAAATATCTGATAAGATTACATGTAAAATTTGTCTCATACGTGTATCACCGTGCAAAATTCACTGTTTAATTATAACTTTATTTTGGACTTTTCTTTTAAAATTCAACATCTGTTTCGTAATATTTTCTCACAGTTTATTTCTTACAAAGTTACTTATTCATTTAGTAATTGACACTTTTCGGACTCTTAATGTGATTTCAAAGAGACAGAGTGTCATGTCTCAAGGACTGTTAATCTCTTAAAATATTAAAACATTGTGCAATTATCAGTTTTAAATCTCTAGCACCGTACAAATCTTCGCGGTCACACGTGTAACACTGCATACCTAACAGAGTTATCGTTCCTTATCCGCTAGGGTCCCCGTGAGAAATACTCTTCCGGTCAGGACCGTAGCAATAGACCGTGGCTATTTATAGCCACCGTCTAAAAAGGAGATGTAACAATTAGCGTAACGTGTATTTTATTTTAAAATCTGCCCCTATCGACTTAGCTCAGTTGTCAGAGCATTAGACCTAACATAGACTTGTACAATATTCCCCTGTTTATATTTAAATTCGAAAATCTCTATCAACTGATGATTGAGGTAATGAATCTCTACATGTACATACCTTATACGATGTAAAAAAAAAACCCCGGGGTGAACGTAAAGTGTCCCAAGTTATGTTATAGACGTCGTATAACATTGGTAGAAATTAAATTTTTTACAATTGAAATCAGAAAATGGCCCATTGTTATAATATAAATGATGTTTATATGTCAAAAATTAAACATAACGTCAAGCGGATTATTACGTTTTGCAACACCGGAATTTTTGCATCGTTATGACGTAGGCAAGTTATGTGATACGATATATAAATGAATTGGTTCAGCCAATTGAATGAGACATTAAAACCAGAATTTAACTTTTCTTGAACAAGTAAACTGAATAAAGGTTTGTTAAAATATGTTACATAGAGGAGTTAATTATTTTATACCCTGATATCAGTTTTAGCCTTCTTGCAGTATACATTTAAGTAATGATAAAAAATATTTCTTTGGCTGAATGATAAAAACTTTCTCATTTCTAATCAAGTTTTTTTGTTTCATTTAAAAATAGTGTACTGGTTGTGGTCGTAATTTACATTTTAATTTTTTTTAAAAATATTTTCTTTTCTTTTTCATCGACAAGTCATGCCATATGTATCATACATTCACTTTAGTCAATCAGACAAAATTTAATTGATCTACCGATAGAATTAATGAATCATATCCAGCAGATGGCGTCTTGTCCGACCAGACAAGAATACGCCGCTATTATCAAGTTAATAACCTGTTGCTCTTTGCTTTCATGTGATAACTGTCATAAATGTACTTATTGACTGTCGTACTTTTCTTTCAGATAATTTATCAGTCACTTAGTACAAAATGCGTCATTAAAACGTGCTCAGTTGCTTATTTTAAAAAAGGAGATGTAACAATTAGCGTAACGTGTATTTTATTTTAAAATCTGCCCCTATCGACTTAGCTCAGTTGTCAGAGCACTAGACCTAACATAGACTTGTACAATATTCCCCTTGTTTCCGTTTCCATCATATTTTGTTAGCTTTCTTAATACATGTAAAAACTCAAGAACTTGTTGCAAAATTTCCAAAACTCTTCCTGCGAAGTGGTTTTATCTACCGTAACCAACACGAATAAAAAATGGTAAAATAATTTATAATGGGGAAATCTTGCATCTTCATTCGATTTATTTATTACAATATCAACTTTGATATAAAATATGTTTATCTAATTCAACATATATGGAGTGGAACCATGAATTATTCTCATTGACTATTGCTAAATGCCTGCCTGAAGGACGTTTAAGATCACAAAAATATTTTTTTTATCTCGAATAGACCCTGGTTTAAATTTATTGTTAAAATATTGAATGATTGTGGTCTATCTTTTATTTTGTATCAACAAAATGTGAATATCCAGTGGCTTAAGAAAACTGTTTTTCATATACTTCTAGACCAATTCAAGCAGTCATGGAATAGTGATATGTATAATTCATCAAAAGGTATTAACTATAGAATTTTTAAAACCACGTTATCCTTGGAAAAATACTTATTAGATCTGCCTTCCAAATATCAGAAATCTTTTTGTACTTTTAGAACAAGTAATGCTAAATTGCCTATAGAACGAGGTAGATGGTATGATATACCTCGTGAAAACCGTATATGTACCATATGTAACTGTATTGAGATAGGAGATGAATTTCATTATTTATTTCATTGTACAGATATAACAATTAAAGATAAGAGTGTTTTATATATACCTTCATACTTCTACACACAACCAAATGTTTACAAATTTCAACAACTCTTTAATACTAATAATAAAAAATTGTTGATTAATCTGTGTAAATTCATTAAAGTTATAATTGAGAGAGTTAGCTCTCTAGGTTAATTGCTAATCATACTTTTTTCCTTTTTTTTTTTCACTTTTGTATTGTCACTCCAATGCATGCAATGTATGTATTACATGTATTATTGTTCAAATTTTTTGTGATTTTTCTCAACACTGTAACTTATGCAGTTCCGAGAATAAAGAAATTGTCATTGTCATTATCGAAATGGCAAGAAATGATCTTATCATTTCGAAAAAAAAGATCTCCCAATCACTAGAAAAAAAGAGAAGAAGAGAAAAGTTAATTATTTCGTTATAATTAGAATAGATCTTGTAATTACGAATAATTAAAATCGTAATTGCGAGAAAATATCTCATAATAACGAGAACATATCTCCTTTTAATTATAAGAAAATATTTCGTTATCACGTTTAAGTTATCTCATAATTACGACAAATTATCTCGTTATTACTAGAATAAAATTGATTTCGTAATTACGTGAAAAGATCTAGTTAATAAGAGAAAATTAAGTCGTAACTCTACAAGTATTCATGAAATGAATTATTATTGACATACCATTCGATATTTTTACCATATTATTGAATAAGGCTCGGACAAAGTTTGACTTTTAGCTAAACAGGGGATTTTGTTTTTCACTGAAATTTTTTTGGTAGTACTGTAACATTCAAAAAGATTTCATTTGTTAGCCAACAAAATTTTGCATATTTTCTGTTGGTTTTATCCTACTTTTTTCATTTGGATAATCGAAAGACACACGCTACAAAAATACTGAAAAATGCTTAAAAACAATAAAAGACACCAAAATTTTGATTATTTCTTATATAAGTTTAATGCCTGCAAATTAAAGTCAAAACACCTAGTTTAATGCAATAAATGTTTAAGTATTATCATAATTCAGTTTTCTGTTAAATTGAATCAAAAATAGGTAGGGATTTGAAAACTGATAGAGGAAATTCGGACTGGAATATTTATAAATATTTTGAATGAAATCTTAATGCTTTGTATCTATTCAGTGACACTGACATGCATAAACTGTATTTCATTTTCAAAAGAGTTTAGCAATTAATATTATTTTCACAATTAAGAAAATTTCAATCATCGTGTAAAATTTTAAGGGATTATTCTGCAATGTTCAAAAGATATTCAATGGCCATTAACTCAAAAAGTAGGCCATTGACCTATTTTTAAAAAAAAAAAGAATAGCACTACCAGGATATGTCTTTAACATATTAGATGGTGTTTCATTATGATCAGCGGATTTTTTTTTCATTCTGAGTAAACGTACACCTTTTAGACTTAGTCACAACTGGCAGTACTTGCTTCTACGGGTGGTCTTCAAGCGAATTTTAATCGAGACATGCAAGTGCACCTTACGATTTTGGAAGGAAGTACGCTTCCCTTAAGCACGCACAGTGGCTGTTGGACATGCACAACAATCACCACAGTTTCCTTGCGAGAGCTGAAAACGTACGCTGCACTTGCGCTTCACTCAAGGAACCCGTAAGATGACCGTACGATTTGAATTGCACGAATGACGTAAGGAGATCTCACGATTCTTGCGTTATACGTACGTTGACTGCAAGTCGCATATGTTCACCATCGACATTTAAATTGAACGCACAGTAAACGTACGTCACACTTACGTCATGCGTACACCAATTGTTCGTAGTGCGTGCGAATTGTCTATAAACAGTATTTTTATGAAAAATGATTATGAAAAAAAATCCACATAAGGATAAGAGAATCAACAGTTTTACCATTCATCAAAATCAAATCAAAGTTTCTAGCTTTAAACCCCTTCTAAAACCAAAATCAAACAAACAAATACGTTTGTTTTGCCTCGGACTAGAATGTCTCGACGTCATTGGATGAATTGCGTCACGTGATTGCCTTATAAATTTCTTTACACGGCGGGCGTCAAATTTTATACGGCAACATGGCGAACGTAACGTTATTTGAGCTGATTTTTTACACAAACGTTCAACCATACCTTTAATTTTTAAGCCCCAAAATATTTAGAGTGACCCCCCCCCCCCTTTGCCCGTGACGTAATAAAACGATCCTATATACAATGGCATCCAGGTTTGCTCAAACGACTGACGAGAAAGGTACAAAATTAGAGAATAAGCCAATGAATGTAATTGTTATATATTATCTTTTGTTGTTTACATATCAAACTTTAGGTCCTCGACAAAACAAAACACTTATTAGGTTTGTTACTGACTGTTTACCAAAATTTGTGGGGTCGGTAAAGTCCATAGAAGGCTCGGCTCCGCCTCGCCTTCTATGGACTTTACCGACCCCACAAATTTCTGTAAACAGTCAGTAGCAAACCTAATAAGTAAAATTGTTTTGACTAAAAGATGGAAGGCAAAGAAGAAGAACAGGACAAGATGGAACTGAATATTGAAGTACATGTAGATATTAGAAGTAGTAGAAGTACAGAAAATGCATTAGTGTTCCGGATTTCCGATGGCATGGATATTATAATATAAAGTTTAGACCATCAAAGAGTTCAAAAACCACGTTTCTTCCGTTTTATCCGGAAACTTTTTTATTATCATCAAAGTTAAAACCTGTCCGCTTAAACATTCAATATCCGGAAATCTGGTCTGATAGAAAGAGACTGTCGTACAGTACATTTCGATATCACTTTGGCCTGCAAGCGTGCTAAGATAGAACCATATACATTTTCGAAATAAGAAAAGAAAAATGATCTGTACGCGCAGAATGATATTTGTAACTTATTAAAAACGAACTACACAAAAACATTAACATATCCTACTGGAGGAAGTTGTTGTTTTCGTGAGTATGGTAGTTTTGGTTTTAAACAGAATGCTTTCTCTATTTTGAAAATATTGATTATCATCTCATATGACCATTAAAACTTATTAAAAATGTCTTCATTATTGTATCAAAATAAGAATAGCTAGTCTAATTAAAAAAGAAGCAATTACAGAACAATAGTCTTCTTTCTTTCTACGTGTCAATATTTACTTGCTTATAATAGATAAATATAATAGATAAATATAAAAAAAATAGCAAAAGTATATTTAAAGAAATCTTTCATTTTTCTCCTTGCTTCAGTTTCATTTGTATTTCTTTGGCAGGTATGTGTACTTTTGTTAACATTCGTCAAAAGTAACGGAAAAATTAACCTGCAACAGAGTACAGGCAAAGAAGAGAACTTTTTGAAAGGTCCAAGTGTGTTTTTCATGTGTTTCGAATTTTTTGCTTAACTTTGACATTGCAAATCATCATAAAATAAACAGATTTTAATTTATCACTATTATATACCACTAGCAAGAGAGTCTAAAATCCATGCTCGCTTGGTTAAGAAATAATTTTTACACATCGTAAACCACGGCCAGTATGCACCGTCTTCTCCATCTGGCAATATATATGAGACAGCAATGCGAACTCCGAACCGTGGCTTAACGAGGCCGGGTCTAATATGTTCTGCCCTAGATTTTTGAATGAATTTCTACTGTTTTTACTAATTCTAATTATTACTTTAAGTTAAAAAAAAAAGAAGATATTTACCAGATCATTTGTTTAAGGGGTCATCTCAAAGTTTGTCAATTCATAACATAGGACCCTGTGGGATTTTGCTTGAAATTTTTCAATTTTACACAATTTTTTACGATTTTTAAAACCTTCTGCTCCAGGGATTTCTTTTTCTGTTTAAACATATTAAAGTTATTGCTAAAAGGCATCAAATGGTAAAATAAAAAAAAACTTTTACCTCCTGGTTTGTTCCAGGGGTCTTATCAAAGTTGTTTTTTATATGCCCAATTTCCCAGGTTTGTCAGATAATGGCTATTTTTTATTTGACAAAGGCGGAAATGGTTATCTTTATAATATTATTAAAACATTCAGACATATTTAAGTAATAAATAGATATATAACATCACATATTAAGGGTCAATAATATAAAATACATGGTTACTGCCTTGAAATATATGAATTAAGCTATATTTAGGCGGGTTAAGAAAACGTGACAGAGGGCTAGGCTTGCTGAACCCTTCAAGTTTTCGACCCGAGGCCAAATATTATAATATCATTTATGTTTATTCCACAATATAATATCAATTTTACGTATCAAACGAGCTATTTTCAACGAATTTCGCTTAATATATGCAGTTAAAACTATCACGCCATGGCGTCAACCAAGCAAAAAGATGACGTCGCAATACAAATGAAACGCTGCGCGAAAGCGTACGTACTCGATCTCTACTCGGCCTCGTTAAGGTCAAGATCTAGTAAATGAAAGGTGCCTACAGGTTTTTGAAATTCAATATGTAAATTATTTTAATGATGCTTCATAAAAATATCTTTAATTCATAGGGTGTACCGGGGCTTAAATTTTTGTTAAACAAAATAAAAAATCATGTTGTAAACAACCATTTTCAATGAAATATGAAGGATAAAAGTAACAAATCTCGGAGTTTTGTTCATTTTGGACCAATGAACTATATCTAGATTGCCTACAGTCTCTCCAAAAACGGCATTAAACAAGCTCTTGACCTCCTCTTTAAATGATGCCAAATTGAATACAGGTACCGGGATTACTTTTCCCATGATTAAATATAGAATGTCAAAATATTGTTTTATTTTCTACATAATTCTTTTAAAGCTGTAAAGTAAAGGAAAAAACTCATCAAATCAATAATGACGTCATAATGGTTCAAGCACCAAAAAGACACTCTGGAATCATTTACTATAGTCTGTCCCAAGATATTTACGCAGCACATTTGGACGATTCTTAATAAAAATACACTTACCTGTGACAGAAGTGCAATTGAAATAGTTGAAAGGGATATTTTCCAAGATAATTTCATTGACACATTATCATATTTCACTCGGAAAAATTCACAGGAACGAAAACAGATTCCTTACGGAGATTTATAATGGGGAATGTTTACATCTTTTCTCCATTCGGAATACACTCGGAATACATCGCGCAATATTTCAACGTTATCATCCGGGCTTGCTGCAATACAAAATCTCCGTAGACATCACATTTTTAGCATTGTATTGAAACCTGATAAGCTAAGAGGGGCGTTTTGACTGAGAAATCTTGGAAATTTTTCATACTTTTGAATGAACAACGTTTGAATCCTGAGGTATTTATAAATATCAAGCAATTAAGCCAAATATGAATCCAAAATATCTTGGGACAGAGTATAGATCTTGACCTTGCTTTGAGTATTCCCTAGTTTTCTGCTGTTATTACGTCACTGTCTCTGTCACTTACGCGGCTTATATACGCATTTTTCTGCAACTCTCGCTACCCTTCATACCCGAATGAATCACAAAAAATATTTTCATGCCTCAAATTAAGGTGATTGTGCCTTTACAAACCGTTGCGTGAGACGGTTTTTGTCTGGGAATTCCCTTGTGTTCTGCTGTTATGACGTCACTATCCCTATCGCAAACGCGGGTTATATTCGTATTTTTTTCCGCAATGCCCCCTACCTTCATACCCGCATGAATCACCAGGGATAATTTCACGCCTAAAATTAAGATTATTGGCGTTTGCAAGATAATACTTAATCCTCCAGACCGTGGCTTGAGACGATTTTCGTTTAGGAATTCCCTAGTCGTCTACTGTTATGACGTCACTATTCCTGTCGCAAACGCGGGTTATATACGTATTTTTCTGCAACGCTCGCTACCTTCATACCTGCATGAATCACCAAAAATATTTTCACGCCTCAAATTGAGGTTATGGAGTCTTTACAAATTAATTCTTAATCGGAAGCGTATTGAAGTGATTTGTTGTTTTTCGCCAACAGTTTGTACATCCACGTCGCCATATAATTGAATTCATCTCGAGATAAACAGCAAACGTAAGAGCACGTTCAATTTGATTGGTAAACGATATTTGACATAGTATTAGAATCGCCCAGCAGGTTTCTGTCATTTATATATATTCTAGCCAAGTGTAGATGCGTTTACATTTTGTGTGCAAAAAGAACTTTAAGTTTGTCTATTGGACATTACACTTGGGTGACTTTGCGTAAAAGCAGAGAAGGTTAAATTTCGCATTCTGCTAGATTCCCTTAGGCAGGCTCCTATACCCAGGAATTTCAACTGCAATCGCTTCTACGGTATTTTAGGGTAAGTAGAGATTTATGAAAGAATTTTAGTTGTTTCTAAATATCATTATGGACAAGAGAAAATTTGTGTTAAATTTTTGAAAAGGTAGTTTATTCATTCATTTTTAAAAGTTCCTTGAAACGGGGATGTAATGAGCGGGGTGCTTGCAGATTAAGCAAACAGTTAGTTCCCTAAATATAGCTACCGTTACGAATTGTATAATTCAAATAGTAAATTGTCGCTATGAACCTCCAACATTTTCTATAGATAGATATTTGTCCATTTTGTTTTATCTGCAATGTTTATATTCCTACAAGAGCTGTGATTTAGGTCTCATATTCAATATAATATTTTTATTTTGATAACTAGCTGTGAAATCACATGGATCGATATCGTGAATTTAAGAGCTCCTTGCTATTTGGGGGGAACGCGGAGATTAAAAGATCTGTTGCAAGCCATTGTTGTAGTTGCAATAGTAGTCGAATCTCAAGCTTTTTTTTTAAATTTACTCTCTGTTGATGAGAGATTATATTCGTACATGTACCACAAGCGAGCTTTTGAGAAGATTTTAAATCGATTTTATTATTCAAAATAAACTGACATTATGAGATATCTATGGATTTTTCAAACTTTATGCGTCAACTACTTTTAATAATTGACTATAAAACTTGAACCTTAGGGAGCAAAGCTTTCTGTCTTGCAATATTATTTAACTTCAAAAACCGTTTCAAGAATTTAGAGGTAAAAGACACTGCGTCCACCTGTTTATTAATCCGTGATTTAATTGCTTTATAGCATTAAAACTCTAACGGAATTAGCATAATTCATCTTCAATATATGTATCGAATAAATTAGTATTTTCCTGTATTGAAGGGAAATATGAATTCATATTATTGTATTAAAATTTTATCTGTGCCTTTTATTCTTGTTTGTTTAGTCACAAATTTGCAATATTTGGGGGCATAGATATAAACAAAGACATCTTATATTGAAAATCCTTTTATTACACAATTTTATATAACTTTAAATACATAAGCGTATTAGAAGTACATGTACGCATTCTATTATTTATGAAATAAACCTTTCATTTCCGCATTGTCAGAAAACCACTGCCAGTTGCTCATTCTCTTATTACGTATTCAAGACTGACCATCGGTTTTCTACAACGTATTTCCAGGTTCTATTTATCAATTCATTTACATATTGTTTCGATTTGCTTGATTATCTTGTCTGTTATTTAATTGAATGAATGTATTTGTCTGTGCGCGCACGTACAAGCGTGTGTGTGTGCATACGTGCGTATTTCATCCCCCCCATCTTAAAAAAACCCTACATATTTGGAGGGTACATATACAGGTGTTTGAGATTGCCAAAAATCACTATTTAAAATTTAAGAAAGATTCCTCGAAATCATATATATAAAAAAGTACTAAATATGTCTCTAAACGGAAAAAGCACCAGATAACCTTAAGCTTTGATGGCAATTATCATGTTGGAGTAGGAGTGATAATGAATTTGTTGTTCCATTTTTCTGAGCGAATTTTCCAGAACCTAATTTGAAATGCTTTGCTACATGGTCACTGAGGGTAAAGATAGGAATCTCTCTTGAAAAACTGAACACTATTTATAACAAAAGAATTGACTTAAAGGAGAGATCGATCTCTCGAAAAAAATCACTTTTGAAAATCAAAGTTTATTTGATATTTTTACCGTACATATTTCTATATATTTTCGTTTAAAACCTAGCATATTGCGCTTGTAATTCAAAAATTAGCCTTGAAAATTGGCTAAAATATTTTTTTGGCAGTAAAACGGTCTATTTCTGCATGAAGTTTGGCCTAGAAATCCATCAAGGCAGGCCTACCCCTAAAACAATTAAGATATTTTGATAAGATTTGATAAAAGATTTAGGGGCACTCCTGTCCTGAGGTCAAAATTTGCAAAATAAACATAAGAAAACCCACTGCCAGTCGCTCATTCTCTTATTACGTATTCAAGACTGACCATCGGTTTTCTACAACGTATTTCCAGGTTCTATTTATCAATTCATTTACATATTGTTTCGATTTGCTTGATTTTCTTGTCTGTTATTTAATTGAATTAATGTATTTGTCTGTGCGCGCACGTACATGCGTGTGTGTGTGCATACGTGCGTATTTCATTCCCCCCCCCCCCCCCCCAATCTTAAAAAAACCCTACATATTTGGAGGGTACATATACAGGTGTTTGAGATTGCCAAAAATCACTATTTAAAATTTAAGAAAGATTCCTCGAAATTATATATATAAAAAAGTACTAAATATGTCTCTAAACGGAAAAAGCACCAGATAACCTGAAACTTTGATGGCAATTATCATGTTGAGTAGGAGTAGGAGTGATAATGAATTTGTTGTTGTTCTATTTATTAATTTATTTACAAATTGTTTCGATTTGCTTGATTTGCTTGTCTGTTATATAATTGAATTAATGTATTTGTCTGTGCGCGCACGTACATGCGTGTGCATTCGTGCGTATTTTCATCCCCCCCCCCCCCCCCCCCCTTTAAAAAAATCCTACATTTTTGGAAAGTACATGTACAGGTGTTTGATTGCCAAAAATCACTATTTAAAATTCAAGATGGATTCCTCGAAATTATATATAAGAAGTACTAATTAACTTACACTGAAATGTCTCTAAACGGAAAAAGCACCAGATAACCTTTTATCATGTTTTTTAGGAGTGATAATGAATTTGTTCCATTTTTCTGAGCGAATTTTCCAGAACCTAATTTGAAATGCTTTGCTACGTAGTCAATGAGGGTAAAGATAGGAATCTCTCTCGAAAACTTGTCATGTTGTAAATATTGTATTTACTGCCACCCGGTAAATTCAAAATTTACAACATGACAGAAGAGTCCGGACCAGATTGTTTATCAATTGATCTGTAATTTGAAAACTGGGTAAATTGAGGTTGTGCGCACGGTTAATCGTATTTCCAAAGCTTAAAAGAAATGGAAAATTTTGTTTAATCTTGGTGCAGGCAATCGCAGAGAGTACCCTTTATCATCGACAAGAAAATTGTTTGTTTCACGTAAAAGCAAAGGGATAGAAAAATTGAAAATGTATCTTATGCAGGCCATTGTGTCTGCAAAACTTACACTCAAATTGAAACCTCATGGAAAGCTTTTAAAAGATTTGGATACAATAAGTCAGCAACATAATTCCGTCTCAAACCTGAGAAGGACTAGTTCCACAATGACTCGAAGATGCAGACTTTGACGAAGGCCCTGCTGACTCGAGATCACCCCGGTATTCGACATATTTCAATCTGTTACAAGTACATATAACTTTCAAGTTGGTGATGAGACCGGAAGTCTGCCTACCGCAGAAGTATGTAAGAAGACTGCAGTACAACAAAACTGTACATGTAACAGCAGAGATAACTGATGTCCTTATATTTTCAAATAAACAACCATGTGAACAACAACTTTTATCTAGCACTTATTAAAGTTGATGTGGTTTATTTTTCATCTTCATTTGGCCGATGTTCAATATCTTACCATTTCATGCAGAATTTCTTAAAACAAAGATTTTGAGTTTTCAAGCAGATATTAAATATACCACAGTTTAAAATGAACCCGACATATCACATGGACAAATGTTTGTCATGGTATCCAAGGTTAGCTATAGAGATGTCATATTACTTGTTAGCAAAACGTCGCGTGCCCTGAAATGAAGAACGAAAATGATCAATGTGAATAAATGTTATGTTGAATGGTGGTACAAGCGAACACGCTTTTATAAGTAAAAGAAAGACACTTCTTCGTTTGATATCTCCATAATTTACATTAAGCCCTGCCATGGAGGAAGCCAAAGAGATCATGAATCGAAAAGAATGTACACATGTAGACGTTGAAATGATTCACAGGCTATGATTTAAGATGCCATATCCGGTTTTTTTGTACGAATTTCATGAAGCCATTCGGCAACATAAGTGACGCAGGTTTTATATGTATTTTTTGTATTATCACAATCTAACCGAACCGATTTGATTTTAATTGTCAACGTCATTGGATGGATCGCGTCACGTGATTGACTTATAAATTTCTTTACACGGCGGGCGTCACACTTTATACGGCAACATGGCGGACGTAACGTTATTTGAGCTTATATTTTACAAAACCGTACCTTTAATTATTATGGCCAAAAATATTTAGAGTGACCCCCTTTGCTCGTGACGTAATAAAAGTATCCTATATACAATGGCATCTAGGTTTGCACAGACGACTGTCGAGAAAGGTACAAAATTAGAGAATAAGCCTATGAATTTAATTGTTATATATTATCTTATGTTGTTTACATATCAAACTTTAGGTCCTCGACAAAAACAATACACTTACTAGGTTTGTTACTGACTGTTTACAGAAATTTGTGGTGTCGGTAAAGTCCATAGAAGGCTCGGCTCTGCCACGCCTTCTATATGTATTACTTTCCCACGTATAACAAAGTGTTCTAATTAGTACGTACAAATATTATTTTTCAGACTTAATTTTCTATATGTTTGAATGTCAAAAGAAAGAAGTTGAAACATAGGCTTCTAAAGAAAGATTTTCGTTATTAAGCGACTCATTTTTAATCCATTTTTTTTATTTTGTCTATTAAAACTGGCATTACTCAATTTTTTTACTTTTCATTTGTTCCATACGCAGTTGTGTAGTTTCTAATACCGTCTCTTCAAAGGAATAGCATCTTTTACATTTCTACTTCACGCTGTTTTTTAACTAGAAACAAGAATTCAGACTAATGGAGGAAAAAGAGGACACTTTTGCCGAGGAAACTGATCCCAGCGACAAAAAACCAAAGATTCCAGTATTTGGAAATAGAGTGTCAAGTACGTCCGAAATGAATGGGTCTACAAATCGATCCTTTTCAAATACATCATTTCCCTTTTCGAACTCGTCATCGCCGACTGAGATGGATCCTCAGTCCAGTGATATGGAGATACAGATTTACTCCAACTCCAGCTCGTCTGGATATTCTGACAGCTTTACGTCGGAGAGCATGCAGATGAAGCTCAGAGAGGACGTGGTCGACGGCAAAGATAACTGTATACCGCTCACAAATGGACCAATCACCCTGTCCCTGATGGAGGCCAAACTGTGGTACAAATTTTTAGAAGTTGGGACTGAAATGATTATCAACAGAACAGGAAGGTAATATATGGATGTTTTAACATTTTTGCATATTTGAACAATTTTTGAAAACATTTGTTGTATTAATCGTTTGTCGAGTGTTAAAGGACGAACGTTTTGCGTCTGTTTGAAAACTGCTTTCCAATCTTGACCAAATTATCTGTGTCAGTTTTGTAGAGATATAGTGGGGAATATAGTTCAAATAACCGAACAAAAGCCACAACAAAGAGCATACATGGCTGTCTATGGATGTAAACACCTGGAAAATGGATCAATAATAATCTCCTTTTTGTGTTTAGTGCATAGTTATAATGAGCAAGAAAATTATGAAATTCAGATGATGGGGTTTATTGGTTCTATGTTAAGAGCAGGGTTCTATAATCATATAGTTCTATGGTTAGAGTTTGGTACCGTTGTCATGTGGTCCTATGGTAAGAGTCGGGCTCTATAATTATCTGATTCCAAAATGTTTAGAGTCGGTCTGTGTTATCATGTGGTTCTATGGTTAGAACGGTGTTCTATTATCATATGATTCCATGATTAGTTTGGTTTTCTGTTATCATATGATTGTACGGTAAGAATCAGGCTCTGTTATCATGTTGCTATATAGCAGGAGTAGAGTTCTTTTAGCATATAGTTCTATGGTTAGAGTAGGTTTGTATTAAAGTACAGTTTTATAGTAAGTGTGAGATTCTATTAGCATGTGGTTCTATGGTTAGAGTCGGGATTTATTATCATATGATGAATGTTTATCATGATCTTGAAATACTTTTTTCTTTGCTATTGGGCTTGTAACTTGCAAACTGACTTGATGATTAGGATGAGCTAAATGTGTTTATTAATATATTGAAACATCGATTTTTGGTTTGCTAGCAAAATATAACGTTTCGTTATTCGCAAGACTCAAAACTCTGGCGGCTCAGTTACCAAAAAAACAGCTACGACAAGCCAGGTTCGCGATTCGCACGCGCGCACCGCTGAAGGTTAACGCTGGACTCGATCCCTTTCGGACTCTTACAGGAACTCTGACCACTATTGTGATTTAAGGACTCAGATTATACGGTAAACTAAAACTACCTTAGACTTTTGTTTATTATCGATTGTTTCATGAGTAACATGGCATTGATCAATTTTATATCTATTAATGCAAGAGGCCTTAATACTAAAGAAAAAAGATTAAAGTTCTATAATTGATTACATGATTCAAAGATAGATATAGCTCTCATCCAAGAGACTCATTTTACCCAAAAGAACGAGTTTAATTACAATTGTAACTGGCGAGGAAAATCTATTCATTGTTTTTCAGACTCTACTTATAGTAAAGGTGTATCAGTTCTATTTAAGAAAGATTTAGATATAGATATTATTAATAGGCACAGTTCTAATGATGGACGTAAAATCTTGATTAATGTAAAAATAGGCGAAACTGATTTAACTTTGGTAAATATTTATGCCCCTAATAATGAATCACACCGTATTCAATTTTTTAAAAGAATGAAAACATTTATTAATAATAACTCGAATAATATATCAAATACTATCTTGTGTGGTGACTTCAACTGTAAGCTGAATAGTACTACTGATAAGAGTTCAAAACTTTTGAAAGAAATTATTAAGCAAATGAAATGTTCAGATCTATGGGAAGAAAAAAATAAACACTCCGATGGATTTACTTGGTGCGATGCAAATAACACACCAAGAAGTAGGATTGATTTTGTATTTATGAGTGAAAACTTATCATTAAAAACTAATAATTTAGCATTACAAAAAATTCCCGGCACCCATTCTAACGGCAATAGAATGTCCGATCATAAATCGATACAATTTGATCTAAATATTTTTGATAACAAAAAGGGGGGTGGTTATTGGAAGCTTAACACGTCTCTTTTAGAAAATAAAGAATACAAAGAGCAAATTTCTGAAATCATAAAAAATATTTCCAACACGCATGACACATTTATACAAAAATGGGAAATTTTAAAGGACGAGGTTAAAAAATTCTCTATAATTTTCTCCGTTAAACAATCAAACAAATTTAAAAAGAAAATATTTAATATAGAAAAAGAAATTGAATATATAGAATCTTTGCCTTACAATGAAATTGATATGATTAGGAAAAGAAACTTAGAGACTCAGTTAAACGAATTTTATGATAAAAAGTCTAAAGGTGCTCAGATAAGATCACGTGCAAAATGGATTAATGAAGGTGAAAAGAACACGAAATATTTTTTATGTCTAGAAAAAAAACATCAAACACAAAACGTAATATATGAACTACAGAATGAAAAACAGGAAAACTTAACAACAGATGACGAAATTTTAGGTGAAATGTGTCATTTCTATGAGAATTTATACGATACAAAAAATGTAAACGACGTAGACATTGAAAATTATTTAGAAACTAGTAATATTAAAACGCTTTCTACTACAGCTAAAGACAATTGTGATAAATTTCCAACCTTAGATGAATGTAAAGATACAGTAATGAGTATGAAAAGTAATAAAGCTCCCGGGCTTGATGGATTGCCAGCAGAATTCTATCAATGTTTTTGGGATCAACTATCTTCACTTTTTTTTAATATGTTAAAAGAAATTTTCCAGTTAAATGAAATGTCTTTCTCTCAACGCCTAGCAGTAATCTCTCTTATCCACAAAAAAGGTGAAAAATATCTATTGAAAAATTACAGACCTATCAGCTTGACTAACACGGATTATAAAATCATTGCGTTTATATTTGCACGCAGATTGCAAAAAGTGATAGATGAATATATAAGTAATGAGCAAACAGCGTACATAAAGGGAAGATTTATAGGTACAAATGCTAGACTAATTCTAGACATTTTTGAATATTGCGAAAACAATAATCAAGACGGGCTACTCCTCTTTTTAGATTTTGAAAAGGCTTTCGATTCTGTTGAATGGAATTTTTTATTCAAAACGTTAGAGACTTTTAATTTCGGAACTAATTTTATTCACTGGATTAAAATTTTATATAAAAACCCAATATTTCGATTAAAAAATAATGGATGGATTTCAAGAACATGTCAAATGCATAGAGGAATTAGACAAGGCTGTCCTATTTCAGCATTATTATATCTTTTCGTCGCTGAAATCTTATCCGATAAAATAAAAAATAATGGGTTAATAAACGGATTTACAGTTAAAAACTCAGAAAAAGAAATTAAAAACATCCAACATGCAGATGATATGACATTATCACTGAAGAATATAGATTCTCTCAAACAAGCCATTAAAACCATTGACGTCTTTTGCAAACTCGCGGGATCAAAAATAAATATATCTAAAACAGAATGCATCCTTCTTGGCACTCTTAAAAACCAATATAACAATGTTGAAGGAATACATGTAACGAACCAATCAGTGAAATGCTTAGGTATACACATTGGTCATGATAAGATTGAGTGTTACAATAAAAACTGGATGAAAATATATCATGAAATGGAAACGTTATTTGAATCTTGGAAAAAAAGAAAACTAACAATATTTGGAAAATGCACAATAATAAACACATTAGCAATTTCTAAACTTATATATGTAGCTAGCATTTTGGAAATACCCGACAATGATTTCATAAAAAATGTTAAAAGGCTTATATTTAATTTCATGTGGAATAAAACTGATAGGATCAAAAGAAATACCATCATAGGTGAAGTATATGAGGGAGGAATAGGTCTTGTTGATATAGAATCTAAATTTACGGCCCTAAAAGCTATGTGGATTCCACGTTTACTTAGTACAGAACACAATATTAAATATTTTTTTAACAGTTTCTGTAAGGATACAAAAATTGATATTGAATATCTGATGAAAACAAATGAGACGGTTGCCAAAGACTATGGTATAATAAACAACTTCCCAGAGTTCTACAAGCAAGCTTTTGTATGCTATAATTTATGTAAAGATGATACCCAAACCAAAATACCTGCCCTTTCTACCGAAGCTTTTTTATTACAACCTATTTGGTCAAATAAAATATTCAATTTTAAAGGTAAGACAATCTGCTTTGAAAATTGGATTAAAAGCGGAATTCTATATGTAAAAGATATTTTTGAAGAGAATGGAACTTTAAAAAGTTCGTCGGATATATTCGATACATTACGCAAAAGAACAAACTGGTTATGTGAATACAAAATAATAAAACAAATTTTTACCAAATTTGAACTCAAATACGATTTTTCAAAAATTCCATACTTACAAACAAAACAACTACAAATAATTTCCGATCAACACAACACCAAAACTTTTTATTCAAGATTAATAAAACGTAAATTTCAAGCACCTTGTACACAATCTAAACTAGAAAAAGAATTTAAGTTGGAAAGCAAAAATGTATGGAAATCAATATATACACAGAAAATTAAAAATACCAAAGACAAAGCCTTAGCTGAGTTTAATTACAAACTACTGAACAATCTGTTATGTAACAATCTTTTAGTGAGCAAATGGAATAAAAATATCACTGCTAAATGCAAACAATGTAACGAAATTGAAAATTCAAAACATCTTATTTTTGATTGTGTTAATGTAGTAAAAATTTGGAAAGTGGCTAGCGAGTGCTTAAATTTTGATATTAATTGGAAGCATATTGTTTTGGGGTTCTACCTGGAAGAAACACAAGTCACCAAATTATATAATTATTTTTTGTCATTTATTGCATATAGAATATACAAATGTAAAATGTATTGTAGACTTGAAAATTTACCCGAATCAATTTTATTGATAAAAAACTCATTCAAAGAGTATATTACGACACACTGTGCAGTTCTGAAAATGCTAAAAAACACAAAAGAAAATGAGCTTTTTCAACTGTTGATATCTAAACTTTGATATTTGTTATTCTTTTCAAAACAATAATATACCCGATACACATAGGGACTGTCTATGTGTATTAGCGCTTTACCCGGGGACGTAGTGAAGGACTGTATGCATATGTATGTGTTATGTCCACCGGGTAAGCCAGGGGTTCAACTTATTTTTACTACGTATACCAATGAATGTAACATTTCAATATATGCATGTATGATTATGTCTTCGGACGATACATTATATGTTAGTATGTATGTTCTATTATATTTATCACTGTGGGCATAATAATGAATAATGATTTCAATTGAAATTCATATCTATGTATAAGCTATCTTTGTAAATTGTTTTATATAAAATCAATAAAAGAATTTGAAAAAAAAAAAAAAAAAAAAAAAAAAAAAACGTTTCGTTTATTTATTTCTGTCCTTCTAAATCTTATTAGCAATCTAAAATTTGACCTCTAACAGTCCGATATAATTGAGCTTCTTAATATTTATCTTCTTAATTAATGAGCTTCTTAATATCAGGCCGTTACCAGTGGTTACAGTACTGATATACCTCAAAATCGGTAAAAACAATGAAATTCAAAATCAAAGGCAATGCTTTAAGTTTGATATACCGGGTATGCCTCAAACACTTCTGTATGGAAAATAGCAAGCAGTACCCGGCCCTGTCGGGCCTCAAAACTATTACCTTTTATACAGAACTGTTCTCGACATATGTATAAACTGAAAGGTATTTCTTGAATTATTATCCTATTTTGACTGCATTCCAGATCTTTCCCCTAAGACATTATACAGATTCCTTTTCATGCATCATACATTCGAGCATCATACAAAAAACAATATTTTACAAAGAACGAATTATGAACAACATGACAAATCATTGTTAATACATGATAAATTGTAGTTCAGCAACGTAAAAATAAAGTATGTGAAAATCAAAAGTTTCTATCTCAAAACGTGACCTTTTCACTTTAGAGAGGAATTCTACTCCTACAAATATTATCAATACATAAGTAACCTTTGTTGTAAATATTGCCGACCGTCACTGACACCTTTTAATGTATGCTATCAAACGGGAAATAGTAATTTACACTCATTTACAGTCTAACGCCTAAACCCTGATAGCCTAACCATGTAGGTGTTAAATCGGATACAAAAAAAACAACTTGCATGTACAGTCTAGATCATTGTATACTCTCAATCATATACATCATTTCCTGTTTTTGCAATACAATTCTTGAAACGTGGCCGTCACAACAATTCAATGTTTCTTTTGTAATTTTCATTTTAAACTAGTTCATGTTTATTAAAAATACTCTACAGCTTATCTTGCGCCAATACCATAAAATAACAACTTAATCATTATTATCACGTAATCTAAAGGAATTTTCTTGCAAGTTTAAAGTATGAAATTTACCAAAAATTACTCTTTGTAAAATTTAAGAATTCTCAATTTATTAAAAAATTTGATAATTTTAGACGGTCCTTTACAGTAGATTATGATAACCAACCATTTAATTCAACAGCGCTGGCTCATCAATTGTAAACAATGCAGTGTGGCTTTCAGCAAGAGGGTGTAAAAAAAAAACCGCCAGGAATTTCGACAGATTTGGCAATAAAAGGAACAAAAGAAGTGGAGACAATGCAAACGTTACATGTATATCCTTTAAGAGATAAAAAGGTTAATCGACTTTTGTCATCAATACATTATTATATTATAAGAATATTTTAACGTCTAGATTCGCGAGTATTTCCATTTCCCATCTTTTTAGGTGCCTGATTTGAAATAACGTTTTGAGGTTGTACCAAATGTAGTTTCTTGACACTAAGAGTGAAGACGCTTTACTTGTCATTTGCATGGTCCTGTGCATGAATTACTGTGACTTTCAGTTTAATTCCAAAAAACCCATTGTTGTTATTCAGGTATAGTCTGTCGCAATTATATTAATAGATAAGATTTGGCCTCCAATTGACACCCACACTTCCGGTGTCTGAACTGACATATTTTGTGCTTATCGCACAAGTACAGGCAAAGTCAAGAGAAAGCGGATTCATTAACAAATCATTAACACTTCATGACATAACATAAAATGGTGTACCTTCCTCTCCAAACAAACATAGCAACTTCTACTTGTTAGAATCATACTTTATTTTCCAAAAAAAAAATTATGTAACAAGGAATCGTTTTAACTCCAGGCTCTTTAATTACTATATAGATGGCCAAATAAGGACATATTGTCATTGGATAGTTATTTTAACACCGAACATTGATTTATTGAATCTCATAACAAAAATACTTAAGATATACAGAGATTATGTAAGATATTCTATCTTGTTTGTGAGGTAAATATTTTAAAGACTGTGCATAAACATGATTTGAAGTTTTTTTTATGAATTAGTGAAGTTAGAAGAAAGCCAAAACAAAACAAAAACAACAAACTTAGCGACAATCTAAACTGATACCTTTAAAAACTTGAGATTTTTTTTTTGATGAAATATGCAAAGTAGCTAGGGGAAAGTACTCGGCTAACTTAACAGGTGACCTTGCTATGGCTCATCTTTAAATTTATCGTCAAAATACGTCGTTCGATTGGAACAGTATCGTCTTCTTCTTTAAAACATCTAGATTAATCGTGTCTTTTGTATTAGACTGCAGGGGCTCGAGTGATTATATTGTAAATATCCATTGATTCTTTAAAATTCTACTCAAGTATTGGGTATTAAGTAAGCAAACGAACTGTATCGTTGAAGAAGCAAGGAATCCTCTACTTCATTTGCGGAATTTAAGGTCTATTGTCAAGGGTTATTCTTTTAAGTTTAGGCTTAATTGACCATTAAGTAAATATGTAATTATTCTCCAAGAATTTTCTTTACTAGGCATCAATCAGACAAAAATGGTAATAAAATAAAAATGTTATTTTTACATTTAGCTTGTTTAGCAAGGAAACTGTTGTGTATTTGACTATGTTCGTATTATTCCGGGATTCGTTAATCCGCTCCAGTGATCCGGAATTTGTTCATGTTGGTTTTTTATGTTGCATTCATTAAAACGTGGTTACAACGACAACACGTGTTATCATATTTCTCACATAACTTAACCACACGGAGATCTAACAACTGGCGACGAGGTGTAAGTACGAACCTACTATCGTTTGTTTACCATGCCACACATCGGTAAAATCGAACAATTTGACGATTCAGTTGAATCGTGGGAATCCTACGAGGAGAGATTGCAGGCATTTTTTCTTGCTAATGACATAGACAACGCTCATAAGGTGCCTGCTTTAATCAGTTTAATTGGTCCTAAAACGTACACACTTTTGAAAAACTTAATTGCTCCAGCCAAAGCAACAGATAAAAACATTAAGGATCTCCTTAAGGCACTGCGTGAACATTTGAGCCCAAAACCCTCGGTGATAGCCGAACGATTCCGATTTCACAAGCGCAACCAACGGCCTGATGAATCTGTACTGACATATATTGCCGAACTACGCAACTTGGCAACTCATTGCCAGTTTGAGGCAGCTTTAAACGATACATTACGAGACTGACTAGTAGTAGGTCTTCGTCAAGAGTCTATTCAAAAGAGACTACTTTCAGAGACTGACCTTAATCTGGAGAAAGCAATCAACTTAGCAGTTGCTATGGAAACAGCAGCGAGGGATGCAGCTGAAGTACAGGGGGTGAAACCTGAGACAGTGCACAAGATTAACACACAACCCAAACCGCGTCAACCTCAGCTATTCAGCAAGAAACCTACAGTGAGAAACACTTCATCTTTTGCACGTCCAACAACCAAGAGAAACACATGCTACCGCTGTGATGGTGAACACCCAACCTCCCAGTGTCGACATATTAACTCCGTCTGTTCTTATTGTCAGAAGGATGGACACATTGAGCGAGCATGCATGAAGAAGAAGCGCAACAGAAACACGGGACGTAACACTTCTCTATTCTACAATGAAGAGGAGGAATTTGATTCTGAGGAAGAACACTACCAGGAGGGTGAAGGAGAACCACTTTTACACATTACTAGTACCTTCCATATGAAGTCACATCATGAACCACCAATAACAGTGCACCCAGTTATTGAGGGCAAGGTCATAAAGATGGAAGTTGACACAGGGACAGCTGTTTCAGTGATCTCAGAAAGTGATTACAGTGCAAACTTCAACACGGTTAACCTTGAACCATCCAGCGAAATACTGCGAGCTTATTCAGGAGACACAATCCAACCCTTGGGCAAGATAAAAGTGAATGTGAAACTCAACTCCCAAACAGCTAACCTTGACTTACTTGTTGTACCACATGGTGGACCAGCTTTACTCGGAAGAGACTGGCTTGGAAAGCTACAACTCAACTGGCAGGAGATCAAGACTTTGCGCGCAGTTAATTCAACTTACCAGTCATCACTGAAGGATCTACTTGACTCGCATAAGGATCTGTTCGCACCTGGGGTCGGGACCCTCAAGCATATAAAAGGGACAGTAACAGTGGACCCTGAAGCCAAACCGATATTTATGAAGGCCAGAAACGTCCCATATTCCTTGAGGATGAAGGTTGAACAAGAACTTGAGAAACTACAGGTAGATGGAATTATTGAGCCGGTGGCACACAGCAAGTGGGCTACCCCGATAGTTCCAGCCATCAAGAAGAATGGCAGTGTTCGGTTGTGTGGTGATTACAAAGTAACCGTCAATCCAGTAATGTGTGTGGACAAGTATCCTCTTCCCAAAATTGAGGACATATTCGCAACTCTTGCTGGGGGTAAGAAATTTTCAAAACTTGACCTGACGCAGGCCTACCACCACATGAAACTGGATGATGATTCACAGGATCTACTTGTTATCAACACCCATAAGGGACTTTTTAAGTACAAGCGACTCCCATATGGCATCGCATCCGCTCCAGCTTTATGACAACGAGCAATCGACCAAGTATTACAAAATATACCATCAACACAAGTGATCATTGATGACATTATTGTTACCGGTCACAATGACGAGGATCACTTACAGAACTTAAAACTTGTCCTGGACCGTCTTCAGTCTTATGGACTACATGTGAACCTTCAAAAGTGTGAATTTTTTCAAGCTAAAGTCAGCTACGTTGGACATGAAATTGATGCTCATGGCCTACACAAGTCACCTGACAAAATTAAAGCAGTAAAGGAAGTCCAATGCCCCAAGAATGTGTCACAGCTCAGATCATTCTTGGGTCTAGTGAACTACTATCACAGATTCATAGACAATCTGTCAAGTGTAGCAGGACCATTACATGAACTTCTCAACAAAGGAACCAAGTGGGAATGGAGCTCCAAGAGAGAAAGAGCTTTTTAAAGAAATCAAGGAGTTGATTTGCTCTGACAAAGTTCTGTGCCATTACGATGCTAAACTACCCTTGAAACTAGCTGCAGATGCTTCGCCCTATGGAATCGGATCTGTACTTTCCCATATGTTTCCTGATGGATCAGAAAGACCCATAGCATTTGCGTCACGCACATTGAACCAGGCAGAGAAGTCTTATTCACAAATAGACAAAGAAGCCCTTGCTCTGTATTGGGGTGTGAGGAAGTTCAATTCATACCTTTATGGTCATAAGTTTACTCTAGTGACAGACCACAAACCACTGCTTAGTATATTCAACCCAAAGAAATCCCTTCCTGTGATGACAGCGGCACGTCTTCAGCGCTATGCAGTATTCTTATCAGGATACCAGTATGACATTGAGTTTCGTGGAACAAAGTTACATGGTAATGCAGACGCACTTTCCCGTGTACCGCTACACAGTGTCGATCAACCACAGGATGAGAAGGACCCTATTGATTTGTTTTACAACAAGCATTTTGATGACCTACCGGTAACATGTGTGCAGATTCGTAGAGAAACACAACGTGACCCACTTCTTAGTCAAGTTTTGGATTATGTGGTAAGAGGACATTTTCCCCAGGGTTGTGATGACGAGCTAAAACCGTACTTCAATCGCAGAGATGAACTCAATGTTTATCAAGGATGTGTGACTTGGGGAAATCGTGTGATCATACCATACATTTTACGTGAGAAAGTTATGACAGAACTTCATTCCGGCCACATTGGTATTGTCAAGATGAAGGCTGTAGCTAGATCCTATGTATGGTGGCCCAAGCTTGACGAAGCAATTGAGGAAATCTGCAAGGTTTGTTCTGGTTGTAGAAGTGTCCAGAACACACCTTCCGCTGCACCAGTGCACCCATGGAATTTCCCGCCAAAGGCATGGCATCGGTTACACATAGATTTTGCCGGCCCGTTCCAGAGCGCCATGTTTCTAATTGTTGTAGACGCGCATTCAAAATGGCCAGAGATTTTTGAAATGAAAAGCACCACAAGTAATGCTACAATTAACACCTTACGGACACTGTTTGCACGTCAAGGGATACCTGTAGAGGTAGTGTCCGATAATGGACCTCAGTTCCGGTCAGAGGAATTCCGCCAATTCATGGAATCTAACGCTATCCGACATATAACCTCCTCACCGTTCCATCTGCGGACGAATGGTCAAGCCGAGAGGTTTGTTCAGTCGTTTAAGAAGGCAATCAAATCAGCATCAGGAGATTCTACATGCATCAACAAGAAACTTAACTCATTTCTTTGTAAATACAGAATCACCCCACAAGGAACCACAAATGAATCACCTTCCATGTTGATGTATGGCCGAAATATTCGTACCCGTTTAGACATCATGAAACCAGACTTGGCTACTACAGTCCTCTGTAAACAATATGGTTCAAAGGCAAAACACTGCGGAAATGAGATTCGGGGGTTCTCTGAGGGTGACCCAGTAAACACACGCGATTACCTCTGTAATGCAGACAAGTGGACGAAAGGACAAATCCATTCTCGAACTGGACCCCTGTCTTACAAGGTGGACGTCAATGGAACGCTATGGAGAAGGCACGTTGACCAGATAGTTGGAACTTCAAATAATCAAGCTACTGACCCAACTCCTGTGGACATCACTGCTGAAACTCTGTTTGAGTCATCCGTGAATGTACCATGTCCTCCTGACAGTAATAAGGAATGCGAGAAGGACACCGCGAGCAGCACACCAACACCACGTCGAAATCCACCGCGAGCCCGAAACAAACCGGACAAGTTGAACTTGTGATTTTGTTTGTAACTTGGCATAGTCATGTGAATTTACCAAGATGAACTAATGCTGAATGTTTGGTTATCCTGTAACATTTATAATTGTGTTTTATTGATTAGAAGTAGTTTGTGCTATTACATTTTCACTTTTGTTAATATGGTAACTCTTTAACCAGTCAGGGAGGAGTGTTGTGTATTTGACTATGTTCATATTATTCCGGGATTCGTTAATCCGCACCAGTGATCCGGAATTTGTTCATGTTGGTTTTTTATGTTGCATTCATTAAAACGTGGTTACAACGACAACACGTATTATCATATTTCTCACATAACTTAGCCACACGGAGATCTAACAGAAACAAAATGGAACGAAGAAACAAAAACAGCAAACGAAGAAACCAAACCAAAATCTGTTCATGTATCTTTACTGGGTTCAAGACTATCCAAAGAATATATTGATTCTGATATGAGTGACTATACATTAAATTGAAAGATTATTTGATACTCGACATATTCTTAACTTTTTCGTATTTTCTTACTAAACGGGTTGCAAGTTATTCGATTGGTAATTCTGTAATGAATGTACATCCCTAATATTTATATTGTCAACAAAACAGAACACCTTTTTGTTTGTCACTGACTTTATACGGAGATTTTTCGGCATTGCCTTGCCTTTTGTGAACTTTTCATCAAGTCTTTATATATGATAATGGCCCCTCTCATTTCTTAAGGTACGATCAAATGGAATAGATCAATGTTTACCAAACGTTTGTTTCAGGAGAATGTTCCCGTTCGTGGAATTTTCACTAAGAGGTGTGGATCCTGTTGGATTATACGACGTTATCTTTGACATCATCCCAGCAAGCAATAAATGTTTCAAGTTTTTAAACAACAAATGGGTGCCCATTGGCAAAAAAGAACACGAATTCAAGACACAGCCTTATAAACATCCCGATTCGCCAAGAATCGGTTCGGAGTGGATGACCAGAAAAATATCCTTTGAAAAAGTAAAGCTCTCAAACAGGCCTGGATCAAAATCGGGAATAGTAAGTACATTACAAATTCATTATCAATACACAAGTAATGATGAATCATTCTTTGACTTTTTACGTATATACATATGGGTCCTCATGTAATTATTCCTTATTCTTTTTGGTCATATTTTAAGATTGATGTACGATTTAAAATGATAACGTTTTTACATTATTTTCGATATGTATGGTAAATGAAAACCCAAATAAGTGTTGCTATACAATCTGCAATTTATTTCATAAGGTAAACACACATTTAAATTATTTTTGCAAAATCGACATGGTAAATGAGTTTATATACTTATATATTTATGTGGAAACCAGCTCCATCTTGCTTAATTTTTACACCTGTAAAACACTACAAGTCATGATTTGATGAATATTGTCATTTATTAATGACGTAGATAAACTACTAACTAAAAATAAACTACCTTAGCTACTAAGGATATCCCAGATAAGCATAAACAGACTTATTAGGCACCTAATTTAAGACAGGCAGCGGGATCTCCCTAAAGACTAAGTAAGACATAATCATCGTTAATAAAATACACATTTAGAATATGGGAGATCCCAAGGTAACATATATACAAACAAGTCTATAACAATGGCAGGGGAATCTCCCTGTCATATGAATAACCAAAACAACGTAAAAATTAAGGTGGCATATACAAAACATTTTGACACATAAAACAATGTCAATTGGATTCCGCCACCCATTTCACTGATCATCTGGTCAATTTTGCCTTCCATATAACCTATTTATCCCTGTGTCTGAAATAAGTTGAATAACGAACTGACCACAGAATTCTATTCGCTATTTGAATAGTGAATAGCGAAAAGCGAATAGAACTCCAACTTCTGAATGCCAATATGCAATATGTATTTTTTATTTTTTCCATCAGTTTACTCTCCACACCCAACAGAAATACTTGGTGCGAATTTCCCTCGTAAAATATGAGAAGGGGGACGAAGTGCCAGTAGTGGAGTATCCCATCCAAGCTACTACATTCGTTGCCGTCACTGCCTACAACAACAGAGAGGTTGCGGACTTAAAAATAAACAGTAACCCATATTCCAAGGCTTTTAGATATCCTGTGAAAAGGTACAAACAGTTCCATGTCTGGACATTTGTGTAAAGTCATAACTGACTTAAAATGTTCATGTAAATGTTTAATGATTTGGTCGTCTTTTTAGAATGAAGATTCAATCATTCATACCTAATCAAGAAAGAACGCATGCCACCAAAAATGGTGCAAAAAAGAAATCCGTGATCGCCAATATTCAAAACTATCAAAAGGTTCTTCAACAGAAGTAAGTATCAAATCGCTGATTATGAATATTTGTATACAGAGAAATCTTATTGTAAACTTTATTACATTTCAAAAGTTCATGTCTGCTAAAAGACGGGTAACTTTTTACAAACTCTACACAAAGGATATTTAAAATGGTATCATTGAATGACATTTATACAGCAATTTACATGCAACTATCAAATCAAGTAACTTTATTGTAAAAACTGGACATGGCAAATCTCCGGTCAAGATACAATCATTTTTTAGGAGGAATAAATACGGTTTCTTGGAATCATTCATACCGACTTATGTATTGGTATAAGCGATAATGTAAAATTATATAAGATAACAGTAGGTTCAGGACACTTGCGCTGCGGGTCATAACGATGGCATCATTTCAATTCAGTAATTTATCTGTGTTAAAGAGTTAACGACATAAAATGAATATGACATGACTGGTCTTTCGTTCTCTTGCGGTACAGTAAGAATTAGAATTTGTTAGTGGTCGCGGTGCCAATTCGAAGTAAAATTATGAACGGGACTAAAGACTTGCATGTAATTTTAACTGTATATTATTTGTTGTGAAAGTATTATAAAAAAGTAACTGAATATTATAGCTAAATTTCCTGTAAAGTTTCTTTATTTTTTATTTCAGTCTTCTAATTGACGTTTCCCCAATAAATAAAAAAGCAAAAACAAGTAAGTGTCTTCAATGAGAAAACTTTACCTGATGAATCTGTTACACATTACCCTGCACAGCAAAGCGCTGGTTCAGTTGTTCGATTTTGTCATTACTGTATTTGAATGCCATTTAAAATGTATTAAAATCATTCAAAGAAATAGATTTATAATATTAATACCAGCTCCTGCAGCGTGATTCATTAATCAGAATAAAGTCTGTTTACTCAGGCTGGTCACATATTTACATAAAATGACCGTAGTAACCTAAATGTTTGTTATATTTAGATTTTAACTCTGTAGAATTTAAATTTCATTTGATGTTTAGATTTTTTCTATATTACATGCACCACTCAGTGTTGATTCAGTAATATCTTCAATATCCACAATCTATTGTTTTTTGCCTCCATTCCATTGCTTCTGTTTACAGGCTATGTCTCATCGGAAACGAAAAACGAAAAGGGCATTCAAACAGATATATCAATGGCGGATATTCAGTCGTGGTATAAATTTTTAGCAAGTACATGTAAGAACCCTTTATCAACTCATTTCCTTTTTTCAATCATTGCATTAATTTCATGTGTAATTTACATGATAAAAAATGAAATATGACTCAAAGAAATTCTCAAAACATTTTTAATCTATGGTTGCCGTAAATACAAAAATATGCAAAGTGCATATGTAATTAAATAATAGGTCATTACTTTACAATGTTTGAAAATTATTAGGCCAAATTTTTCTTTCCATGTAAAAAAATTATACAACTAGGCGTTGAAATACTTAACCATGATGATAAATTATATTTTTGACCATTCACTTTTTTGTTTAAATACATGATTATATAATAGAGTATTATAAAACTTGTCATCAGGCAGTGGAGTTTAAAAATTTATTCATTTGTTAATGATTATTTTCAAAATGTAGATAATCAGTGACTATGCTTGCCCACCAAATATCAATACTAACATTCATATAGAATTCATCTGAAAACGTACATGTACCTTTCAATTTGTTTTAATAAATTCTTAATTTTCTTGCAATTTGTTGTAAATGTATAATAAAAACATCCTTTCTTCTTCCTTGCCAAGTAGTTTGATTAATTAAATCACTACTACACAAACTCCCAATAATAATTGATAATGCCCAATTACCCCCCACTCTCAAATCCGGCTCGAGAATATAATTGGCAACATCTGTAATTAAACTTAGAATCGATTAACATCCATACAGGGCTTTATTGCCGACAATTCTCTTACCAACAACTTATGTAACGAATTTGTTTACGTCATAGATTCATTAAACAAATATTCGTTTGTTTAAAGAATTTGTTTACGTCGTAGATTCATTTAAAAACAATATAGTAAACCACTTTATGTATATCCGCATAAAGTGATTGCATACAGAAGGGGAATTGTTGAAAATAATTGTCGTGAAATACATGTATACTGTAGTTTGTTATAAGAATTCCGTAAAGTATACAAGTTAAACTGTATTTACCTGCATTATTAATATTACATAAATCTTCTAGACATCATTGTACTTGTATTTACAGGTCCTCTTGCCATGAGCTTCTTTGAAATGAACGTTCCTTTACCCATCTTTCCACACGTGAACGGCAACATCTGTGAACAAGGTTTTTGCACTCTTTTGAGTTAATGGACAATGTCGGTTTGCTTCTTCATTTTTGCCTCCGTTTACTTTTTTTTTGCAATCACTTGAAAACAAGTATTTTGAATTTGTCATAGAGAGTTGATAAGAAGAATCTTTAATATCACCGTACTTTGTAAACGAATTCCATGCATTTAAAGAAAGAATAAAGACATAATCAAACACTAATACCTTCTTTCATAACATAAATATTTCGCCAAGAACATATTTTCTTGTTAACTAACTCTACGACAAATTACAGTTATGATTGTTCCATGTCATATTTCAGAATACTGTGTCTTTTTTCTTTCATTTCGTTATGAGACAAGACTAAAGGGGAAATGGGAGGTATCTTCTTTAAGCGAAAATGCAGAGGTTCCAACTTTGTTTTCAATTTTTCGAATTCCATTGCATGGTTTTGATAATAAAATATAAGAATGTTGTGTACTTTTAATAAAACCTTGCCCATTCAGAATCCTACAATGGATACAATGGAAATAATGGCGCCTTTTTACGTCGGAGATTTCTTGTTCCCCCATCAGCAACCTCATCATGTATGTATCTTCTTGATTTGGACTCTGCTTGCGTAAGTATTCTGATGCCACTATTGAGCCGCCACTGTCTGAACCTGGTCATCATTTTTTATATTCTTAGCATCTGACAATCAGAACGACGAAGAGATGCAAAACAAAATCATTAAAAGGGACATTGCCAGGGAGGAACGAAAAATGCAACATGATGCCAGATTAGAAAGTAAAATATTGCAAAAACTATAGTCAAATAACAATTATTTAAATCGTCAGTTATCAATGTTTGTCATTGTTTTTCAGGCATGTGTTTTGCTGTTTCTCTTGAAAATTGTATCTTCGATATTTATGCATGTACATTTTGGCAATAAGATCGCGAAAGAACATAACAATACATACCGAATAAGCGGCGCTAGTTGTATCAGAAAACACTGTAAATATGTCAATGGTTGCTGATGGGCTGTTAGAAGCAATAGGAGATGTTCATGTTAGGTATGTTAATGGTGTTTCATATATATTTAATAACACATGTGGTTATCATATTCATTTAGCATCGGATATAAAAGACGACGTTCAGAAACATATCGGCCGCGAACGTACGACAGAGGAGCGCTTGGAACAGTACAAATCAAGGATGGAAAGCAAGTCTAATCATCAGTTTTGTTTACTTATATGCATATGTAAATAAATGTATACAACACTATGCCGGATAATTATGCCAGTGCAAAGGGGGGGGGGGGGTATTTTTGCATCCATTTAAAATGGACTTTAATCTAATATATTGTTTCATGAAAATCCATTTTTACCCAATAAGAGACCATAAATTGTTTTGAGTATATAGCCACTTTTGTTTTCAGAGTGTCTCACAGGTGGTATATTTAACTGTAGAAATTATTATCTGAAAGGAAAATAATTTTTGTCATACTTATCCGGCACAGTGTTATCTATGAAATAAAGCTGCATAGTCTGAACATTTAGGTTATATAGTGTCAAAGGAATTTTCAAACAAGCATGTTCTCTTAATGAGTAATAACCTTCACCAAAGTAGACAAGGATTCCGGAAATATTTCGATCATACTAATTTTTTATTAAATCAAAACATTTTTGGCAGCACAAGAAAAAACTACCTAGCGCATGTGCGATCGAAATAAAAAAAAATATGACACTACTTTTGACAAGACAACGCTTTTTTATGCTAATAAAGTGAAACAGAAAAGAAAATAATCACCTCAATAATTTGATTATTTTTCAATATCTTTAACTTTTTTATAAGGATATTTTTTCAACATATTTTTAAATCAGTGTATTGAATTTCAAATAGACATTGCTTATAAATACAAAACAAAACAGGTTATCTTCACAGTGTTCATGACGCGTTACTTTAATTCTCAAAAACATTTTTAATCTATGGTTGCCGTAAATACAAAAATATGCAAAGTGCATATGTAATTAAATAATAGGTCATTACTTTACAATGTTTGAAAATTATTAGGCCAAATTTTTCTTTCCATGTAAAAAAATTATACAACTAGGCGTTGAAATACTTAACCATGATGATAAATTATATTTTTGACCATTCACTTTTTTGTTTAAATACATGATTATATAATAGAGTATTATAAAACTTGTCATCAGGCAGTGGAGTTTAAAAATTTATTCATTTGTTAATGATTATTTTCAAAATGTAGATAATCAGTGACTATGCTTGCCCACCAAATATCAATACTAACATTCATATAGAATTCATCTGAAAACGTACATGTACCTTTCAATTTGTTTTAATAAATTCTTAATTTTCTTGCAATTTGTTGTAAATGTAAAATAAAAACATCCTTTCTTCTTCCTTGCCAAGTAGTTTGATTAATTAAATCACTACTACACAAACTCCCAATAATAATTGATAATGCCCCATTACCCCCCACTCTCAAATCCGGCTCGAGAATATAATTGGCAACATCTGTAATTAAACTTAGAATCGATTAACATCCATACAGGGCTTTATTGCCGACAATTCTCTTACCAACAACTTATGTAACGAATTTGTTTACGTCATAGATTCATTAAACAAATATTCGTTTGTTTAAAGAATTTGTTTACGTCGTAGATTCATTTAAAAACAATATAGTAAACCACTTTATGTATATCCGCATAAAGTGATTGCATACAGAAGGGGAATTGTTGAAAATAATTGTCGTGAAATACATGTATACTGTAGTTTGTTATAAGAATTCCGTAAAGTATACAAGTTAAACTGTATTTACCTGCATTATTAATATTACATAAATCTTCTAGACATCATTGTACTTGTATTTACAGGTCCTCTTGCCATGAGCTTCTTTGAAATGAACGTTCCTTTACCCATCTTTCCACACGTGAACGGCAACATCTGTGAACAAGGTTTTTGCACTCTTTTGAGTTAATGGACAATGTCGGTTTGCTTCTTCAGTTTTGCCTCCGTTTACTTTTTTTGCAATCACTTGAAAACAAGTATTTTGAATTTGTCATAGAGAGTTGATAAGAAGAATCTTTAATATCACCGTACTTTGTAAACGAATTCCATGCATTTAAAGAAAGAATAAAGACATAATCAAACACTAATACCTTCTTTCATAACATAAATATTTCGCCAAGAACATATTTTCTTGTTAACTAACTCTACGACAAATTACAGTTATGATTGTTCCATGTCATATTTCAGAATACTGTGTCTTTTTTCTTTCATTTCGTTATGAGACAAGACTAAAGGGGAAATGGGAGGTATCTTCTTTAAGCGAAAATGCAGAGGTTCCAACTTTGTTTTCAATTTTTCGAATTCCATTGCATGGTTTTGATAATAAAATATAAGAATGTTGTGTACTTTTAATAAAACCTTGCCCATTCAGAATCCTACAATGGATACAATGGAAATGATGGCGCCTTTTTACGTCGGAGATTTCTTGTTCCCCCATCAGCAACCTCATCATGTATGTATCTTCTTGATTTGGACTCTGCTTGCGTAAGTATTCTGATGCCACTATTGAGCCGCCACTGTCTGAACCTGGTCATCATTTTTTATATTCTTAGCATCTGACAATCAGAACGACGAAGAGATGCAAAACAAAATCATTAAAAGGGACATTGCCAGGGAGGAACGAAAAATGCAACATGATGCCAGATTAGAAAGTAAAATATTGCAAAAACTATAGTCAAATAACAATTATTTAAATCGTCAGTTATCAATGTTTGTCATTGTTTTTCAGGCATGTGTTTTGCTGTTTCTCTTGAAAATTGTATCTTCGATATTTATGCATGTACATTTTGGCAATAAGATCGCGAAAGAACATAACAATACATACCGAATAAGCGGCGCTAGTTGTATCAGAAAACACTGTAAATATGTCAAAGGTTGCTGATGGGCTGTTAGAAGCAATAGGAGATGTTCATGTAAGGTATGTTAATGGTGTTTCATATATATTTAATAACACATGTGGTTATCATATTCATTTAGCATCGGATATAAAAGACGACGTTCAGAAACATATCGGCCGCGAACGTACGACAGAGGAGCGCTTGGAACAGTACAAATCAAGGATGGAAAGCAAGTCTAATCATCAGTTTTGTTTACTTATATGCATATGTAAATAAATGTATACAACACTATGCCGGATAATTATGCCAGTGCAAAGGGGGGGGGGGGTGGGTATTTTTGCATCCATTTAAAATGGACTTTAATCTAATATATTGTTTCATGAAAATCCATTTTTACCCAATAAGAGACCATAAATTGTTTTGAGTATATAGCCACTTTTGTTTTCAGAGTGTCTCACAGGTGGTATATTTAACTGTAGAAATTATTATCTGAAAGGAAAATAATTTTTGTCATACTTATCCGGCACAGTGTTATCTATGAAATAAAGCTGCATAGTCTGAACATTTAGGTTATATAGTGTCAAAGGAATTTTCAAACAAGCATGTTCTCTTAATAAGTAATAACCTTCACCAAAGTAGACAAGGATTCCGGAAATATTTCGATCATACTAATTTTTTTATTAAATCAAAACATTTTTGGCAGCACAAGAAAAAACTACCTAGCGCATGTGCGATCGAAATAAAAACAAAATATGACACTACTTTTGACAAGACAACGCTTTTTTATGCTAATAAAGTGAAACAGAAAAGAAAATAATCACCTCAATAATTTGATTATTTTTCAATATCTTTAACTTTTTTATAAGGATATTTTTTCAACATATTCTTAAATCAGTGTATTGAATTTCAAATAGACATTGCTTATAAATACAAAACAAAACAGGTTATCTTCACAGTGTTCATGACGCGTTACTCTCCGGTTCATTCAATTTTAACAAACTACAAGGGGATACTATTATCTATGTTTCTGACAAAGCTGTTTATCTAACGTGTGGCAAATATTGTAAGAATTTCTTTTTGTTTCTCAATAATAATTGAAGATAGCCTCGCAATAAGCTTATATCCAGTCAGTAATACTATTAATTACCAACTTTTTGACTGACACAGAACACTGCAACAAGCATAGTGATCATAGTGGGGCCTTTTTACCAAGAAGGTTCCTCATACCCGCAGAGACTATATCATGTGAGTAAATTTCTCATTAGAATTGAAAGAAATATATACGTGGAATTGAGAAGGAAGTCTTGTTCACCTTCATCCTAAAAATCTTAAATGAAAAGTGTTTTCGTATTTGTGTTAACAGCATCAGATAATCAAAAGGAGGAGGAGATGCAGAACAAAAATAACAGCCGGGAACGGACAACGCGAGAGGAACGACTGGAGGAATACAACGCTAGGATTGAGAGTAAGACGACCTACATGTATAGCTAGAATTTTCAATATAAAAAATGTTACACTGCATAAAAGATTAATGTACCCCTTGTTTTTTTTTTTTTACCCCTCTACATTTTCAAACGTTTTCGCCCCATCTTGCATTTGCCCCGTAGACAGATAGGAATGAAAACTCTTTCTAATTAACAGAGATTTTAAATACTTGTTTTGGATTTGCAAACTCTTAAATTGGCAACGATATTAAATTGGACGGAATTTAAACGATGACAAATATTTTTGTGTGCATTGTTATTTTTAAATAAGGCAATTTGACTTAATGTTGTTTATGGAAGTTGTTTTTAGGTCCTACAAAGATTCAAAAGTTTTGGTAACTGACCGACATGATTGCTTTTTATAGCAAAAATATTACAAATGATTTTTTTTCTTTTTGAAGTGTGGAAAAGAGACAAAGATTAGCATACAGCTGAAACCACCCATGTTGTAATCAGCTGACTTTACTGATGAAGGAAGAGAGATCTCGACAAATGCGATTATTTAAAATTCAACGATTTTTGTTGTTGTTGTAAATGAAATTGATATTTATTGGTTATTTTACAAGGAATTTTTCTTGTCATTTTAGTGAAACATTTTTAGATATTTAAGATGTTTTTTTATACCCATTGATATGAACAAATAGAATAAAGTCTGTTTTTATCAGATTTGATAAAAGAAAAGGGACATGTAAAATTCCGATATATTTTGGTTAAAAAGTTTAAAACAGAAAGACTGGCAACATGAAAACTTATTACATAAACGAGTATAAAGATGTAGCATTGAAGATTGACATTATTTTCTACATGTGGTCGCAGGAAATGGACACTGATAAAATTCAAAGTTGTTTATGTAATATATGTTTATGTTATGTGATTTTTTAAAGAACAGAACAGAGACATGATTTGATTTTGATTATCAGTAGACACAAATTCGTAGCTTTAAATTTACAAAATCTACAGCATTTAAGGCAAGCTCAGTGTATATATTTTATAGCATCATGAAAAGAAAAAATAGTTTTATATGCTATCATATTTAGCAATATCAAGTTATACGTGAGATAAGCCGTGCTCATCTATCTTCCTTGCACATATGCATGTTTTGAGTTAGGACAATTTGCTTTTACTACAATATTATGTCACGTGTCCTCTATTGTTGTATTTGTATGGCATTATTTTTTTTATTTTTTGCAAACAATTACTTGTGACTTTCCAAAAGTAGTAATTACATTTTTCTTTTTAAAATAGTGTAAATAAAATTTCTGATAAGAGTTGAAAGGTTATTGCACATTGATGTTATGGTTCTGTTTAAGCAGGTGGTTTTTAGTCTGTTCAATATTCAAAGAGCTCTTTGTGAAATTTCAGTGAAGCCTATTACTTTACTTTTAGATGCAATCGATTTTGCAATCTGGCTATTTATGTCTTTGATAAGATAGTATTAACATTGTTTGTCAGTGACAACCCAGTGAAAATGCTACTATTTAATTACTTTGATGACTATGATATCAGTGCCTTGGTGAAATCGCTTCCAGCTTTACTTTCATTTCATTATTTATTTTCATCATGAGTTACAGTGTCTATCATACAGATGTACGTAGTTTTATTCAGTGTTGTATTCTGTAATCTTTTACATTTTAGTATTTACTTCATACATGCATTTGCATTACAATTTAAAAAAAAAACAAAAGCAAAAAACATTTTTCGAGTTAATGGCAACTCATCTGCTTTATAAACACCTTTATTTGCAAATGCTTGACAAAGGAAATTCGAAAATTGTCTTTAAAAAAATTAACCACAGGTGAACAAGTTTTTGTGCTGTTACATTAAAAAACAAATAAAAATTCGATTTACCGTTAGAAATACTCACCGTTTTATTCTTTTTTTCGGTCCCTGTCTTATAGGGCGGGATGGTTGTAGCTATTTTTAGCTAAATGTACCGAAACGTACAGAAAAGCTCTTTCTCAAGATAGAGTAAAATATTTGAATTTTCTTTACTAAATTATAGTCTGAAAAAAAAAATATCATATGTTCAAGTTTAGGCAGATCTGATGATCAGAACTTTTAACTTTACCGCTCGTGTACTTGTACAAATTTCCCCCACTTGTAAATAACAATTTTTTGTTTAAAACTTTTTTAAGGCGTTTGATATAGTACATGAATTGCCTTTAACTTATTTTTAACTATTAAATATCGATGGTGTGTGTTACACTGATATGAGCCCTTTTTTATCAAAGTGTGTGTTGATCAAATGTTACAAAGTCACATTAGAAAAGCGATTATATGACATTGTAAAAAATTGAATGTTTTTAAAATATGATATCTTTTGTACAGACACGTATGTCAAATTTCCAGAATGTTTTTATTCTTCGCATTTTGTGTCCTCATTGATTGAATTCATATCAGTTTGTCCCATCTGATTTACACAGCTTTCTATTGTATCTTTCTATTGTTAGGAAAGCTTTGCCAAAACTACTCGATGTGATATAGATATAACTCCCCGTCGTTGTCATTGTCATTGATGTGAAACAAGAATCAAAAACATGTGACGCAAGCACAAAAGGTGGCTTAAATAAGAGATTGATTCGAGACATGTGGGTGTTTTTTAAGATGTTTTAGTTATGTATATGAAGCTTTCAGACCCGTTTTAAAACTTATTTTGTCTAAAATGGGTTCCATTAGAGTCTTCATTTTGCTAACTTTGTTTATCGAAACTGGAAGCGTTCCGCTGGGATTTGGATCACAAGTGGGAACCAAGTTGAGGAATTGTACTTATAAAGGCATTGAGTATCCACAAGGATCTTTCAAAACGCATGACTGCAAGGAATGTGTTTGTGCAGGGGATGGGGAGATGGAATGCACTGAGACTAATTGCTTTGACTACCCATGCGTCGACAAAGTCCGCCGACCAGGGGAATGCTGTCCAATTTGTCCCAACGGTAAGCGACCACTGCTCCAATATATCTTAAATCAGCCTGCCATTGTTTTCCCTTTTGATATCTTACATTTGTAATATGCAAAATATTACTAAATGGTATACGTTTGATATACATGCATGTACAATTTGTACACACACACACACACACACACACACACACACACACACACACACACAGATATATATATATATATATATATATATATATATATATATATATATATATAGATATAGATATATATATATATATATATATAAATATATATATATTTTCAAAAAAGAAAAAGAAAATGAACAGTTCCAAAGTTTCTATTCACTAGAATAGAAAATAGAAACTTTGGAACTGTTCATTTTCTTTTTCTTTTTTGATTATTCATACTGTGTGCTATCACCTTTCACTTATTTTGGATTATATATATATATATATATATATATATATATATATATATATATATATATATATATAAGAGTTGTATCATTCAGATGATAAAATGGCATGCATTGAGATGATGATAAAACTTATATCTTGTTTGTTAAGCATTTACCAATGATATTTTTGTAATACTGTTTTTTTTAACAGGCCAGAACTGCAAAGCCCCCGATGGCACTCTTGTTCGATACGAAGAGGAATACGCGATGTCAGAGAACGTTGTGTGTGTGTGCAACAAAGACCAATGGGCAGAGCTAGAAGCGTCGTGTAAATCCAGAAAATGAAAGTGAAATGATACATCATAATAATGTAGAGATGTTATTGGACTTCATGTAATAAAGTTCTTTGTCACGGATGTGCATTTTCTCATTAATTTTTTTCCGTTAAATCCTATTGCATATATTTTGCAGTTCGGGGAGAGTTTATCCTGCAGTATTCACGACAACAAGACTTTATTTCTACTTTACTAACATCACAGATCGTTCATTGGTCGATTCTCCTATAGAGAGACGAACTATTGGAAATTAAGAATGGTGTTCCGTGTAACCCCAAAGGTTTTTTTTTTTACTAACATCACAGGTCGGTCATTGGTTGATTCACCTATAGAGAGACGAACTATTGGTCATTAAGAATGCCGTTCCGTGTAACCCCAAAGGTTTGTTAGAATGAGTATCAGTCACAGCTACCGATCTGATATGCAGACGACATATTATTATTTTGCTGGATATGAACTACGCTTCTCTTCTTTATAAAAATATCTTTAGAACAGATAACTTTAAAATTTAAAGATGATATAATACCATTATTAATATTCTTTTATATTTTAAATATGAAGAGAACGCAAAGCAAGTGTGCTTGGGGTTTTTTTAAACAGCCACATTTAGGCATTACAGAAGACGTAATACTGATAGTGCTTTAAAACCTTGTACAATTTTGACTTATACTTTAATGATCAGTGCAAATTATTATTTCTGATCTGATAATTTACTAAATAATGTTGCTGTGGACATTATTTACCCATATATCCCAAAACGTCATCAGTAAATTATCAGATCAAAAGTACACGGTTTTAAAATAATGTAAATGTCATCTAAAAACAATCTAGGTTGTCTCAAACTGCTTATTTCAAAGAGCTCTAGGCGGCAAAAAAAGCCGGAGTACCCGACGAATACTTTATATGATATCTGATAATGCTTGGCGTTTCTGGATAAACAATATAAGCCTACCTGCATCATTATAGTTGGCAATCCGGATTTTGATACATCCCAAAATTTGCAATTATACTAGAAATTTCAAACTATTAAGTGTGATTTTTTTTCCCTGAAAATACATTTACAGGAATGCAATAGCTCATTCAAAACCTACGAAATATATTTCAAATATGCATGATAATATAAAATCAACCCGCAAAGTGACTGTGCATTGACAATTATAAGGATGTCATGATTTCACCATATTAAAACGCAAAGACTCCAAATGATTTTCCGAAAAAAGAGGTAACACTGATATTAAACATTCATTCTTTATTGTATTAGAGCTACATAAAATTATATCTATACATGTATGTTTAGATAAAAAATAACCATCGTTGAATCTTAACCAATTATCAGATTATCGGTAGTTCCGCAGGCATTGCATGTTCTCTGGCATATGAACTCTGCTTTTACTGGATCACTGCATATGTTGATTGTTTTCACCAGATGCTCACAGTTGTCCTCGGCGTCTACACAGCCTGATGCTGCTGGTACATAAGTGGACGGGGCGGTATAGGGAGAGTGCGAAGTCCCTGTGGTCGTCATCGTTGTTTGAGTCGACGTCGTCATTGTTTGAGTTGAAGCTGTTGGATGACCAGGGTTGTGCTTTGTCGTTTGGTGGTCTGTCACGTGATTTTGTGATCCGGAGGACCCGCTACACATACGGCAGGTTGATGCACACAGAAGCTGTGCTGAGGCCGGCATGGAACAAATGTCAATGTCGGTAACAAGCACATGACAGTTCAACTGCTCATCCCGGCAGTTCGGGTCTGGTCCCTTACAATAAAACAAAAGGAGTTAAACAATTTGTAGGAATTTTTAAAAATCGAAAAGTATAACGCCCACTTTTGTAGAGTTGAAAAAACATTTAATGTACAGTGATAATCAGTTGTGCCTTTTTTTAGATAACGCCACGTACCAACAAACTAATTGTTGAGGAAGATAGAGGCATTGTGCTTGTTAATGGCGGTATAGAACTGATCGATGACGTCATGGTCGAAGTTGTGGATTTGGTAGCTGTTACTGATACTACAAAAAGTATCAGTAAATCACCCTCATTAGTTTATAGTGTTCTCCCGAATGCTTTTTTTTTTTATTTTTGATGTATTCTAGTTTTATTAAGTACCAGTTGATGTACAGTTCTCCTCGTCTGATCCGTCATTACAATCTAATTCCCCGTCACAGCGCCATCTGTGTGGGACGCATGCGCCGCTGTTGCATTGATATGAACCACCGCTACAAGTTGTTGGATGATCTGTAACTATTCAGACTTATAGCAGTCGATTAAGGTATAGTTCTAAAATTCTATAAACTTTTAAACCTATATAAATTGAGGGGGGGGGGGGGGGGTCGTCACACTACTTTCAATCGATGGCAATGTTACAGCTATATTTATAGGGAGTAAAGACAGTTCATCTTTTAAAGGTTTGTTCCCCTTTTGCACACATTTGAAAATTATGTATCGAAAAAATGTGTGCGAAACGGGAATTTGACCAGGTGAGATAATTGCTTAATTGCTATAGTCTATATCACAGTTCCTGTGAGGGCAATCGACAATAAAATAAATAAAACATCTACTCGCAATTGATATTTACATTTATTTTATGTTACAATATAAAATGCATAAAAGCACATTTACATAACAATTAACATTCATGCTCTTGAAATTAATTTCAAACATAAATTGGTCATAAATAATTTCATTATTTTATTTAAACAAAAAAGATTATTGCAAAAATGTTGGATATGTAATGCATTTGTTTAACTTGCTGTCTATAAGAAGTACATGTTAAAAGTTTGAAGAGAAAATATAACTTAATATTCAATAATTGCTTTTGCTAACATAAATGGAGGAAATGTGCTTAGTGAAAACTCTGCAAAATATTTTTTATTTATGCTTTGGCGTGAATAATCGAAGAAAATAAACAAATTGTATGATGATATGATAAATAGGCAATTTTACATACTTCAAAAGCTGTTATATATTTTCACAAAACCTATCAAAAGTGGACCTAGTTCATGCATGTTCAACCTTCTGCAGATTAAAGTATATCGAATCAATATTAAAATTATTATTTTTGTTGGAATTATTTTTGCTTCATGTATTTAGCCACTGATTTGAAAAACCAGAAAGTGACCCGCAATATATACTTAAGCGGTGACATCATAAGAACTTATAATTATCGAATCAATATCAGAATAATCATTTTTGTCGGAAATGTTTGTGCTTCATGTATTTAGCTTAGTACTAATCTGAAAAATCATAAAGTGACCCACAATATATACTAAAGCGGTGATGTCATAAGAACTACTGTCAAAGTCGCTACTTCAAAGATTGAAATATTTTTTTTATAAAGATCTGTCTCCTTTCACAATATTCCTTCTGTTGATATCAATCAACCAATTATTAACATGCGTCTTACATATTTTGCAACCAAATTGTAAAAAGAGATACGGAGTACCCCAACATCTTCACAACATCTTATCTTTGTAAAGATGGGCAGTGAGTGGAAATTTAAAACTAAAAATATCATTATCTTTATTTTATCAAATGAAAAAAAAATGGTGATATTTATTAGTTATTAGACCTAAAACACAACAAAATGTCTATATTCTTCTTGTTTCATCATAAAGGCGCTGATAAAACACAGGTAAAAATCCAGGTAAAATCTTTGACCGAAAGCAGACTATAATTGCTATCACAACACAATTCACACCTATTGTTCTATACCCAATTATCAAATGTGTGCAAAACGGGAACACCCTTTTAAAAGATAAAATCATAATACATGTATTGCTTTTATTTGTATATTCTATTTCATAGCCTTTGACTATTTTACCATTTAATTTTTTAAAAACGCAAACACAAACGCATTTATAATTTTATCCAGGCATGCTCCTCCAAAGTTGTCAATGCTCATAGAAATTACCCATGCATAAATCTTATTGATATTAATTAAAGTATGCCGATAATAAAGTAAAATATAATTTTCTGTTCGAGTACTCTCAGTACTTTGATGATTTTCCTTATGGCTTCTACTTTATACGGGCTAAGTGGCTGCTGTTAGTGGCTGCTAGCTTCAGCCTGGTATCAAAAAGGCCACATACCGCAATTTTGTTCGTCCATATCGTTTTTGCAGTCTACTTCTCCATCACAGACCCAGTTAACGGGGATGCAGGCTCCGTCTCCACAGGCGTATTTGTCATGCTGGCAGGTGTGGTTGGCCGTGGGAAGGCTCAAGACAGCTGAAATACCAGTCTAACTTTAAATCTCTATTTTGGAGAAATAAGTTACAGAATGCTAAAGGGTCTCAAGATTACCTAAGTAAATTGGGTGCAACTACATGTACCAAACTCGTAATACGATCTACCAAAAAGTAATAATCAACGTATTGAATGTACTGTTAGCCTATAAATGCGAAGTTTTCTAGTATTCGTTAAAATGTCAATGAAAAACGATTTTAATTAACTTCTTAAAACAAATTTTCAACAATCTTGATATGAAAATATTTCTTTTAATGAGAGAAACGTTAATTTTTTCAAAAGGTTCTTTGGTCAGATTATGGAGAATAAAATCTAGATAAAGAAAACGGCAGTTATGTATACCATATTGTACCTGAACATTAAGTTGGAAAAGATTAATTCGAAGAAATATGATTTCAAGGCACATCGTACTTGTCAATATTTCTAAAGTTTTCGAAAAACTGTTAAAAGTAAATACCGTACACACTTTGAAATTAAAGAAGTGAATTCGCCAAAGCACTTATTTATAATTAGTTTCGAACAACAGTAGACAAACAATAGTGTCATGTTGTGTAGAGTTGTTTTAAAAGCAGGGGAAAGACAGAAGAGTAAGTTCATCATCACATTAATTACCATGACAATGACAATGACAATTGACAATGACAATGACAATTTCTTTATTCTCTGAACTGCATAAATTACAGTGTTGAGAAAAATCACAAAAAAATTTTGAACAATAATACATATAATACATACATTGCATGCATTGGAGTGACAATACAAAAGTGAAAAAAATGAAAAAGGGAAAAAAGTATGATAAACAATTAACCTAGAGAGCTAACCAGTATTCCGCAATACGTCTTCTTAAACCAATGAAATTTTAAACCATTATTAAGAAATTAATTTCAACCGGTCGGCTAATGAAACTTTAGGTGGGAAATTGTCATTTTATAGTACATATGTTATTTTCGAACACAGAACAGTTTGATGAATGATAACCAATCTAGTATAAATGATAAGAATTAAATCAATTAACTAAAAGAATGCAAGTGATTGATCTATTCCAAAAAAAAAAAAAGAAGGGAACTAAGAAAAGGAAAAGTAAGCATGGTGTGTTTTTTTCTTGGACACCAACCGCCTTAAGAGACTTTATTTTCCCTTTTTATTTGAATACAAATGATGGATATACTATCAAGTCCAAAATTAAAAAAATAAAAATTATGTACGTCAATTATTTTTGTGATTCAGAACGAATCAATTAACAGCTGTTGGGAAATAAATCAATCCAATTATACAATTTCCAAGTGTTACGAATAACTTCCTTAAGCGAAGTATATATTAACAATTTTAAAATGTGCTCTCAAAAAAATCTTCTTTGTCGCAGACATGCAGAAAATTCTTTTTGTTTTTATCAGTTTTCCTTCTCAATTGATTCCTATTTAAACCTGGTTTTAACAGTTGTGATTAAGAAGTAAACCGCCTGAGTGATGATACCTGTACCAGCATGATGTCATTGCAAGCATCTGTTGAGTGTAACCCAAACCAGCGGAAATAATTAAAGAAGATGAGCGAATAAAATGGCGCAAATGCCCGTTTGTTAAATAGTAAAATACTATTTTAAATTTATTTTTTCATATCTAAATGTATCGCTTTACACTATAGTATAGAAATATATATCCATATGCAAATGCAAAATTTTGAACTATATCTAGTTTGAATATGTTAACAAAGACGAATGTTAAAAAAAGCCCTAAGTTTTTGAAGTATTGAACCCTCAACCACAAAATCCAACTTTAGGTTATCAAATAGCTTGTGCCAATACCACTGGGCCTTTTCGATAATATTAAAATGGTTTATTTAATTGATATACCAGTATGAAACTTGGCCAGGATTTACGGAATTCTTGTATTTTTCTAAAGCATAAAATTTTAGGGATACATTACAATTACAAAATGATATTTTTGATTTATAGTGCATCATCACTCTAAGTTTTTGTTGATTAAATTTGATTTGTTTTCTATTAGATGTAAGTAAAATTATGACAAAATATAAAGCATAAATTGTATTGAAGTTCTATAAAAATTAAATTAATTGAAGATTTCGATACGCGAACACCAGTTGGAATCGTATTGTTACCTGGTATTAAACATAATTTTAAAGGGTTCAGATCGATATGATCGATGTTAAAGACACGTCGTTAAGAAAGCGTGTTTACTTTTAATTCTTATTTTCAGTATCTTATCCATCATGATATATGAATTTTAACCAACTTGTATTCCTCTATCTTTTTAACATGTTATCCAGACATATTTTTATTGTTGAAAATCATTAGCTTATTGATACTTCAAAGGAAGCGAATGTAAATTATGTAGAGGGTATATCATGTTTATTTATTTCAGAATAAAATATTTAAAAAAATAAAGTGAATTTGGACAATGTTTGCTCATCAATTATGTGGTTATTATTTTACCATATAACCAGTGGTTTATATTTCATATACACAATATCCAGTTTTGGGATTTCCTAAAAATTTGTGATACATTGGTGGCATTGAATTAAATTTACACAATTAAATGCACAAAACAAAGAGGAGAACTAAGAGCAATTTCTCCATGCGCGGATCCAGAATTTTTTTTCCAGGTGTGTGTGTTGGGGGGGGGGGGGCAACATATAATTTTGTACTCCGGGAAGGAGAGGGGTCCGAGGCTTATTTAAGGTAATTTTGCAATGTGAATTTAATAAGTTTGAACTATTTGTTACCATGATTTAAGTATAGTGTCTATTTTCCTGTTCCATTCGCCTATTTGTATGGAATACTAGTATGTAGTACATGTATGTATGTATTGTATAAACATGAATGTTGGTGGGCTGTAAAGCCTAAAGTGAATAAAGAATGAATGAATTTTCCGCACCCCGACCCCTTTTCCCTAGATCCGTGCATTTTCTTATAAAAGCGATGATTCTATAAGCCGTATTAGGGACAGGATTTGTATAGGCATTGTCTAATGTCCAGTCCTTTTATGTATCTATTTGCATAAAAAAGACGTGTATTTGTTAAAACAAGTGTTTAAGCCTGAGTGCTCTCCTATATTTAGTTTGAAAACCGTTGCCACCTTTACCGTACACATGTACTTAAACCGATCGCGAGTCTTTCGTCGTCCTCCAGCACACAAAGCTAAAATCATTTCATCATATATAATGTACATGTATGTAGCGAACATAAAATCACTGCCATCTGTCATCAAATATTACATTTACCATGAAAGGCAGTTCGATTTTTTTTTTACATAATAACCATACGCCTATGATGCATCAATGAAATAGGATTGTTAAGCATAATTATATAAGGGTCAATATTTACTTCAATATTTCGCATAAAAAGGTATTGTTGTGGGTTTATTTGTTGCCTAGTCTGATATTTTGATGGAGGATCGCTAGAACACAGTACAAAAATGTGTGTTAATTCTTTGGATTGAAATTCAAAGTTGACAGACATCCATGGACATTGGGATTTACCTTTAGTCGAATAAAAGACAAAATAAATAAGTAAAAATTCTCATTGCTTAGTCCAAAAGAAATTAAAATAAAATTTCCCCTCATATAAAACTCACATGCCAGTAGATTAATGAAGACCAAATACATGGATATTCCCCCTGCCATATCGAAGATCCCTTATCATTCCAAGATACCATAGCAAGTTCTGTCATTATTTAAGACCATTTATTCACACCTAGATATTGCAATCTACAAATAGCTCAATCTACACTCACGTGCCAAACTTATGTCATTTTTTTCTTTTCCCCTATAGATTTCACTGAAAACAAAAGATTTTCTGATGGTGTTTTTTGTTAGATTTAAAAGAGATTTATATTGATCTAGCCAGATTTGATTTGACATATATTAAAATAGTTTTTTACAACGCCATTTGATATTTTAAATATTTTAAACACAACACTAAGATATTTTAAGTGCTTTACAATACACGTATATCCTTTGCAATATGCAAGCCAAAAAAATATTCCTTCCTTTGGATTGTTAATATCAAAGCTAAGTAACAGAAGGTTAGGAAATATTTAAATACTATAAAAAAAATATATTAGAAAAATTCTGAATTTATTTGATCTTTCCGAAATCGACCAAGAGGTCGAGGTTACAATGCACTTGTAAGCATTCTTTTTTAAAAGGGTGGTTTTCAATGAAATATATAGTGAAAAGAAAATAATGAACATACTTTTGGCAAGTAAGTAGGTCAGCGTGTTTGCTTCCGATGTGGCAAATAGGCATTATGCCTAGCCCTTTTAGATTTATTACCCCTATCCCTTCCACCTTTTTATCATATTGCCATTAGGCTACATATGTATATATAGAAAAAATCCTTTTTGAAAATACCGGATTTAATCAATTAATATTTCAGATTACCCTCCACAGGTTGCCAAATACTTATAATATTCTTTTACACGCAGACAGTGTTTGTTGTTTAGAAAATAAACATAACTATATTATATATTATGATTTTAGAATAATTTATTCATTTTTTTTAATTCTTTTTTATGTAAAAATATTAGCATTCAAAATTTCAACAACAGAAAAGTGTAACGAAACATTCATTAATTTACACAAGCATTAAAATTCAAATTACTTCCTCATGTCTCTCTCTCTCTCTCTCTCTCTCTCTCTCTCTCTCTCTCTTCATAGTTACGCCCCCTTTACCGAGCTCTTCAACGTGTATGATAACAAAATCGCATGTATTCACATTATCTAAATCGAAAATCTTACTAGTCATATACTCTATTATCAATTTTGTGTCATCTCCGATAGCTTAATTGAATGTTTATTAACATTTATTAAGGCACCTTACTTTAGTGTATTTACAGGTTTGTATTAATCATGTTAATATTCGCACCCATTAATATTGTTTTGTTTGTTTTAATGTAAACTTTGAGGAAATTCGAACACAACGCATATGATACGTAATCATTGTTTGTTTACCTCAGATAGTCCCATTATCTCCATGAGCTGAAGCACTGCAATGGATCAAGAAACGGCGCAGATTCTTTTCCGCGAAGGGGCAACTATGGTGTGCCTTGATGTCCCTGAAGGCACGGAATTTGGGTTTGATTACTCTTCTTGGACGGCTGGACCTCTGTTTAAGGGAGTAAAAATGATCCCCCCAGGAATCCACTTTGTATATTACAGGTGCATATTGTAAACTTATGATACAAGATTTTACATTTGATATAGAGACATACTTTTGAAAATAGAGAATTAAATTTTCAAAAAATCTAATCAAAGTTCTAGATACTTATGTCTCTGTAGATACATATTTCTTTAGGCCTTTATGAAACATGATAAATGATAAAAGTTCTCCTTTTGAAATTCTTTTTTTATCCTTTTGCCAGTGCTAGAAACAAACAAACAGATGAAGTTGGACCAAGAACTGGAACATTTATTAATTTTGAACAAAAAAGTGTGGTGGTTCGCAAGTGGAATCCAATTGCAGAAGGTACGTACTACACATGTTAATAAATGTACATGTACAGATAATATATTGTCTGTCCCAAGATATTTATACAGCCCATTTGGATAATTTTTAATAAAAATACTCTTACCTATGAAAGAAAAGCAATTAAAATAGATGAAAGGGAAAATATCCAAGATATCTACTTTGTTATGTTATCATTTTTTTTCCCTCAGAAAAGTTTGCAGAAACAAAAACAGGTTTTTACAGAGATTTATAAAGGGAAATGTTTACATCTTTTCTCCATTTGGAAGTCACTAGGAATACCTTGCACATTTTTTCATCGTTATCATCTGGGTCTTGCAATGCCTAATCCCTGTAGACTTCTTTATTTTAGCTGTGTAATGAAACCTAGCTGATAAGCTAAAGGGGGCGTTTCAAAGGAGAAATCTTGGAAATTTTTCATACTTTTAAATGAATATTTCCAAATATTGAGTAATTAATGAAAATGTGTCAAACCACTCATCAAGATTGAAACAAGTAGTTTTGAATATAAGTTTGCGCTAGTATTAGTTAGCAACTACAACTTTAAGTTAATTCTGAAGTTGTTTAAAATTACATATTGAAATGCAGTTTCTTATGACCAAGAGCTATACTTATGAATATGAAAGGTGTAAATCACACAAAAGCTGATTTGCTATGTTTACTCTTTCAAAATTAGAACTGACAGAAGATGGTATTAGTGCAGATGATGTCCAACGTATACAGGACAATCTTAAGGATCTAGACAGATTTCTTGGGCCATACCCTTATGAAGGGTAAGTAATTTTATATTCTGTAGATAGGTATTATTTGTGGTACAAACTTTCAAAACTTGGAATACGTGGTAAACTGCTGTCAGTAATTAAATCTATGTATGCTAATGTCAGAGCATCAGTACTTGTTAATGGTTTTATTACAGAAGACTTTGAAAAAAATGTAGGTTTGATGCAAGGCGAAGTTCTTTCACCTATTTTGTTTTCTCTTTATATCGATGATTTTGAAAATGAATTTTTCTGTAGTGACACTATCCCAAAGGAAATTCAAGATTTAAACCTGTTTGTACTACTATATGCAGATGACATGGTTATTTTCTCAGAATCTGTAGATGGTTTACAAAAAATGTTAGATATTTTATATGAATACACTAGTAAGTGGCATCTTACTGTAAATGTGGCAAAAACTAAAATTGTTGTTTTCAGAAATGGGGGAAAACTACACACAAATGAACAATGGACATACAACGGACAGTTACTAGATATTGTCGAAAGCTTTACTTACCTTGGTGTCATATTTAAGTACAATTGTAAATTCTTAGAAACAGAAAAAAAGTTGGCTGAACAAGGACAAAAGTGTCTTTATACCATGCTTTCTAGAACAAAATATTTGTATTTGAATAACGAAACAATGTTGGCATTGTTCGAAACATACGTAAAAAGCATTTTATGTTATGGTTGTGAAGTCTGGGGATCACACAAGGCAAATGATATTGACAAAGTTTTTATGAAGTTTTGTAAGCGTTTATTAGGAGTGAAAGCAAATTGTAATAATGCTATGGTTTACATTGAATTGGGATGTATCCCATTAAGGTGTGTGAGAATTATTAGAATGATAAAGTACTGGTTTAAAATACTTGGAACCACAAACTGTATATTAAAATCCTGTTACGTAAATCTTACCATAGACTGTAAAGCCAAAAGGTCATGCTCCAATTGGGCAGCATTTATTAGATCAGAATTGTATAGTATTGGTCTTGGTGAATTATGGGAACACCAAGAATACCTTGTGTTCCAAAAACATTTTTCAATTATAAAGAAAAGAATAATAGATGTTCATTGTCAGGAATTGTATGCTGTTATCAATAACTCTCAAAAATGTTATATTTTTTCACATTTGATAGATAATTTTTGCATGCAGTCTTATTTACTCAAACCTATACCTAAGAAATTTAGAAGATGTATTACAAAGTATAGATTAGAATCTCATTCATTAGCAGTTGAGTCTGGAAGGTATAAAAACGTTGCCAGAAATGAAAGAAAATGTATTTTTTGTAATCACAACGACATTGAAGATGTTTTTCACTTTGTGTTAAAATGCCCACTTTACAATTCACTAAGATCAAGATACATTAAGAATTATTATGTTAAAAAACCATCTGTGTTCAAACTTGTTCAGTTATTAAGTTCAAACAATACCAAAGAGTTATGTAACCTTGGTAAATATCTTCACTATGCAACTATGTTCAGAAATTCATTGCTCTAGTTAAAATTATACAATTTTTAGCTCACCGAGACGAAGTCAAGGAGAGCTTATGCTATACCCTCGGCGTCGGCGTCCGGACCTGGTTAAAGTTTTTGTTGCAGGTCCTGTATCTAAGCTATTACTTGTCCTATCTTCACCAAACTTGCATGGATGATGCATCTGGACCTACTTATGGACTTAAAAGACTTGGATGCTGAATCTGGGTCCTAAATTTCAGATGCTGGAGGAGGTTAAGGTTGTTGGACCAGGTTCAAGTTTTTGTTGCAGGTGCCCTTTGATAGCAGTATCTTAGTTACTGCTGGTCTGTACTTCACCAAACTTGCATGGATGGTGTGCCTTATGATACTGATGCACCAGACAGGCTTGAGTGCTGAATCTGAGCTATAAGTTTCGGATGCTGGAGGAGGTTAAGGTTTTTGGAGCAGGTTAAAGTTTTTGTTGCTGGTGCCCATTGATAGCAATATCTAAGTTACTACTGGTCCTAACTTCACCAAACTTGTATGGATGATGCGTCTTATGATACTGATGCACCTGACAAGCTTGAATGCTGAATCTGAGCAATAGGTTTCGGATGCTGGAAGGGGTTAAGGTTTTTAGAGCTGGTTAAAGTTTTTGTTGCAGGTGCCCTCTGATGATTATATCTTAGTTACTACTGGTCCTAACTTCACCAAACTTGTATGGATGGTGCGTCTTATGATACTGATGCACCTGACAAGCTTGAATGCTGAATCTGAGCAATAGGTTTCGGATGCTGGAGGATGTTAAGGTTTTAAGAGCTGGTTAGATAAAGTTTTTGAAACAGGTGCCCTCTGATGATGATATCTTAGTTATTACTTGTCCTTACTTCACCAGACTTCCATGGATGGTGTGTCTTATGATACTGATGCACCTGACAGGCTTGAATGCATAGTCTGGTTTCGGATGCTGGATAAAGTTAAGTTTTTAGGAACAGGTCACATGTTTAATAGATGATAGTACTATTTCAAACTTGCATAGTTGATTTAACTGTAATATGAATGAATCGCAGAGGTAGCTTCAGATGCAGAGCTTGATCTCCATTATCAAGGATGCTAAAAAATAAATCTTAGTTATTACTGGTCCTAACTTCACCAAACTTGAATGGATGGTGTGTCTTATGATACAGATGCACCTGACAGGCATGGATGCTGAATCTGAGCCATAGGTTGCGGATGCTGGAGGAAGTTAAGGTTTTAATTGCTAGTGCCCTCTGATGATGATATCTTAGTTATTACTGGTCCAAACTTCACCAAAATTGCATGGATGATGCGTCTTATGATACAAATGCACCTGATGGGCTTGAATGCTGAATCTGAGCCATAGGTTTCGAATGCTGGATGAGGTTGAGTTTTTTGGAACAGGTCACATGTTTTATAGATGATAGCTTGCATAGTTGATTTAACTTTATTATAAATTAAATGCAGAGGTTGCTTCAGAAGCAGAGCCTGATCTTCATTATCAAGGATGCTAAAGAAATCTCCTACCTCACTCAAACCAGCTCGATAGATAGATGTGTTTGTTGATAAATGATATAACATGATTCCTATGATAAAGTATTGTATGATATGAAACAATATTGTTTGATATGATACAATATGATATCATATGTTATATTATAAAAAGTCATACGATACGATATGATATTGTATCAATTTTTTTGATATTTTATGATATGCTTATGTATCATGATATTGTTATGTATAGTATTGTATATTATGATACAATATTGTATAATATTATATTGTATTTTTAATTTATTATTTTATCACATGATACAATTACATAAGATATTGCAAAATATTATATTGTATCCTATGATACAATATTGTATATTCTATAATATTGTATCATACAATATTATATAAATAGTGCCTGTTTGGGAGGGTAACAGTTGAAATTGACACCCCGAGTAAACCATTGTCAACCGACGCGAAGCGGAGGTTGACAATGGTTTTCGAGGGGTGTCAATTTCAACTGTTATCCTCCCAAACAGGCACTATTTATTTTGTTATACTGAATGTCTTTTTTAAAATTTTTAAGAAAATTTTACTGCTTTTATATAGGAATAACGTGAATTCTACAGCGAACCGTACGCGCATAATTTTCGCGCATGTAACATTTTTTAATGTTACCCGTTGCCAAGTGCGTTGCTAACGCTGAGGGTAATAGTAAATATTATTAACTGCGTCTTAACCAATCAGATTTCAGTATTTAACATGAAAGTATAACAATGTATAATATGATATTGGTTTCAGTAATATAGAATTATATCACATGAAATTGTATTATATGATATTATAATATTATAGCGAGCGCAGCTAGCCGGCGCGCAGCGCCGGCGAGCGAAGAGAGCTCTAAGAACCAGTGTGCGCGGGAAAAAGAACGAGCTAAACCTACAGTTCATCAAACAAAATTTTTTGTCTACGTCCCATAATGCTCTCTAATGTTTTCACCCGTGGTGCTATGCCAAAAATGGCCGACTTTTAACTCGTAATTTACGGTGACTTTAAGTTTGAAAACACGTTTTGAGTACCGCATATGCTTTGGCGAGACTCAAAAGATTTGTTACATGCTTCCATACCTCCGTATTGAGTCGAGAAACGTAAACAAAGACGAACAAAGTCATGGATGACGTCACAGTGCACTCGCGCCATATTTCCCGCGATAAATGTAGAGGTGGATCAAACATCTGTAATGAGTGTACTGGCTATTTCAGTATAGTCTGCGATACCTGCCTCATTGACGTATGATTTGTTTTTTATTTTTTTTTTAATATAAAGATTTAATGTATATATACTAGCAAGAGCCATACTTTGCTGTCATATCGATCCATTTTTTAGCCAATTGTGCATGCATGATGTACAGTAGGCAGGTAAGTATATGAGTAGGGAGGAAATAAACAATAAGATATTTTGAACTAAATAAAAAGGAATAAAATGAAAAAAATAAACATTTAAAAAAATTATGTAGATATTGCATATTGTCAGACCATCAAATTCAAAAGTGGGAAATTACACACCTACAAACAGGAACCGGGTTCTCTCTCTCTCTCTCTCTCTCTCTCTCTCTCTCTCTCTCTCTCTCTCTCTCTCTCTCTCTCTCTCTCTCTCTGGGTAGGGGGTTGCGCTGTATGTATCATAACCATTAAAATTAGTACCTTTGGCATACTTACTGTAGAGCAATACTCTCTCAAAAATTCTTTGACGTTTGTTGATACCTAAATAAAACTATAAGTTGACAATGATGCAAGGTAAGTGCAATTCTTGCTGCGCTCGCCAGAACGGTAGCACCGTAAAACATATTATAATATTGTATCATACGATATTGTATGATATGATATTGGTTTATATGATATATTATCATATCACATGAAATTGTATTATATGATATTGTAATATATAACATTTTTGAATAAGTTTTCTCGTTATGTCACAAATGAGATAATTTTATTACTATGCCCTGAAAATTGCTGAATCACACCGGAAACAGTTATATTGCCCTCCCGGAAACAGTTATATTTCACAGGAAGTAGTTATATTGCCCTCCCGAAACTGTAATATCACCATCGCGTGCAAGAATTCTGCATATTAATTACGTCGGGTTCGAAATTCAACAAGCCAGTTGCCAAGCAAACGTAAACAGATCCGCGAATTTCAAACATGTCAGGCCAACGTCTGCGGTTTGTTCATCTAAATTCAGAGGAACTCGATAGCTTAATTGATGAAAAAAATTCGGCAAATACGACAAAAGTGATAAACTCAAGCGTGAGTGTTTTGAAAACATTTTGTAATGAATCCGGAACGAATGTAATGGAATTGTATACAACACCCAAGCCAGAGTTGCAAGAATTCTTGAAGTCATTTTACGCTGGATTGAGAAATTCAGACGGGGAAACGTACGCAAAGAGAAGCATGATATCAATAAGGTATGGACTTCAGAAGCATTTCCTAAAAAAAAGAAAGCTTGACATAGTAAACGATCCCGATTTCAAAGAGGCAAACAACGTATTTCTTGCCATGTGTACGAAAATAAAAAAGGAAGGCAAAGGCGCTGTCGTGCACAAGGATCCCATAAGTAGACCAGATCTTCAAAAACTGTATTCTTCATTCGACTTAAAGGAAGCCGAAGGACTACAAAACAAAGTGTTTGTTGATTATATGCTGTATTTCTGCAATAGGGGAAGGGAGAATCTTAGAGAACTACGGATTAGCGACTTTTCCACTGGTACGGATGCTGAAGGTAGACGATTTGTGTATATGGCAAGGGATCATGCGACGAAAAACCACAGAAATGACGAAAACCAGAGTCAAGGTGGGAGAATGTACGAACTTAAAGACAGTATTCTTTGTCCTTATGGATCGTTTCTGTCCTATATCAATAAGCTGAATCAAGATCTTGATGTGCTTTGGCAGAGACCAAGTAAAGGAAATGAACTGAAGTATGATAAAATAGCTGTCGGAAAAAATACGCTTGGGGACAAAATGAAGAATCTTTCCAAAAAAGCCGGACTTTCAAAGATATATACGAACCACTGTCTGCGCGCAACGTCTATCACAGAATTAGACAGATCGGGATTCGAAGCTCGACATATCATGTCCATATCTGGCCATCAGTCTGAAAGTAGTATCTGAAGTTATTCAGCTCATGTTGATGATAAGAAAAAGCTAGACATGGCAATGTCAATTTCAAAGGCAATAACTGGAGATTCTATTCATGGTATGTAGTTTTAATACTTGTATTGAGTTTATTTATTAAGGAATTTTTTTTTATAAAATGCATTAATGACACAACAATTCTCTTATAAAGCAACTATTTTCAATTTAACAGCTGAAAACAACGCCGCCACTTTACGCACAGGTAGCAACTCTTCTTCTACCATGTCACTTCTGCAAGATGACGATATAGCTGAATCCCACTTTCAAGGTAAAGAGCTGAACCACAAATCGTTTATCTTCGATATTTTATTTTTCTGTGGTATATGTAAATTGGGATAATGTTATCTTCAAACAGATATGGATTTTCTTGAAATCACAGATTCACAGGAACGAAGGCCTCTGGAAACATTCGTCACACATGAAACAAGAACAACAAACCTCAACCTGTATCAGGAAAAAGAAAACCGCCCTGCAAAGATTCAGCCAGCCCCCATTATGCATATCAACAACAGCAGTGTCAATGTACACTATCATTATTATTGATTAAGAATCACCAAATCATCAGCGTATTACTTGACGTTGTACATTGTACATTGACTAAATATGAGCATGTGCCATTAAATACTCTTGTGAATTAAATAAATATGATGAAAACCTGAGTTTGATTTGTTTAAAAATGTTATATAACATATATTACATGTCTTCTCGGGCGACAATACCAGAATATTTGCCCCTCGGTGACAGGAAAGCCCTGGAGTGTTATGTCGCCCTCTGCCTTCGGCATCGGGCGACATAACACTCCACGGCTTTCCTGTCACCTCGGGGCAAATATTCTGGTATGTCGCCCTCGAAGCCATGTAATATATGTATAATATAATATCATGTTTCAGTGTTATGATGTATTATGTAATATGATATTGTAATATGATACTATATTGTATTATATTTTATGATATTGTATTATGTGATCAAATACAATAAGGTATAACACAATACAATGTCATATCATACGTTACAATATCAAATCTCATTATTGTTTATTACGGTATTTTATTTATTATATGATATATATTATATTAGAAATATGACATGATGCAATATTTAATTTTATATCATTGTATTGATTAACATATGAACATATGATTATCATAAAAAAATTTATCAGATGATATACGATATTTTGTCAAAACAGAATCCATGAATATCCAAGATCATAAAGTATGATTTTCATATAAAATGATAAAGGTGGTCTTATGAAAGTGATGTCTCATAAGGGTGATGCTCCGTCTCGGTGAGCTTAGTAATCTATGATTACCTATGTTTTTTTTTCTATTACAATTGGTAAATCATAATTTCAGTATTATATATATTTATTGTATCTCTCAATATCTTATATGATGTAAACATATATGAAAGCTGTATGTTGTTCTCCATAGTGAGAGTGCACGCTCTGCAGAGACTCTGAAGCCTACTGGCTTCGCATTTTGCGTGCCTCGCATATGTTTATAAATGTTATTATGTTTAATGCTGATGAGCTTATTGCTCAAAGTTGAAATAAATAATAATAAAATAATAATAATATTATTCATGTCGGAGGTGGATAAGAAAAAAAGAATTTCAAAGAGGTCATCATTTACCCTATGGAAAGCTTGTTGGTTTGATTGTTTTATTATTTTTGCCATTTGGCAGTACGAATATATACGAATGTATCGGTATAAATTTTTTTTATTGAATTTTAGGTACAAAAAATGGGTATCCCTGAGCAACTTCATTACTCCAGAGTTGTTGGACAAGCTGCAGCCTCCAAGTAAAAGAATATGCTCTGTCACAGACTTTGTTTCTGAGGTCAGCAACACACAAAGTCGAAAATTGAAAAAAACTTCTGGTAGCACAAAGACTTCGGAAGACCAGGATGAAACCAAGGTGTCCAAGGAGAAGGACTTGCAAGATAACAAAGAAGAAAATGCCGAGCCAACTTCTCTTAAAGATGCAGAATCCAGATTGCCAGATATGAAAGTGAGAGAAGAGAGTAAAATTCAGTTTAGTAAAATACCCAAGCAGAAATACCCTCCTGGATGTTCCCCAGCAGAAATGACTAAATACAGCATTGACTCAAGCTATGCTTTAGAGAGCATACTTTGTTCAAATTACAAGGACAATGAAGCGAAGATTCTGGGAGAAATCCAGTTTGCCTTCATATGCTTTCTGATTGGCCAGGTGCTGGATGCTTTTGAACAATGGAAAAATCTTGTGCATGTCATGTGTACTAGTGAGGAAGCCCTACAGAATCAGGCTTCTTTGTTCTTGAACTTCATAAGTGTAATTCATTACCATATTCAAGAAACACCAGAGGATTTTTTCATAGACATCCTATCAGCAAACAATTTTCTTACATCAACCCTTCAAGAATTTTTTTCTAATCTAGAAAATATGTCATCGGACAGTGATCTAAAGAAAAGAGGACTTAAATTTAGAGACTACTTAACACAAAAATTCAAATGGGATTTTACATCAGAGCCTGATGACTATGCCCCAACTGTTGTAGATTTAGAATGAATTGCTTACACAGTACATGTACATATGATATGCAAACAATAGAATAGATGAGGTACATGCACAGTAGTTTTCAAATCCCTTTTTGCTGTACCAGATTAAAATTTAAAGATGGACAAATCTAAGTACCATAAGTCCTGAAAAGTTACTGATCCACTATTTCATTGTGTTATATGTACTGTTAACATAATTAACATCAATAGCTGGCTGGTTATGCACACTTCACATATTAGGGTTCAATTTCATGATTTTTACTATTGTAGGCACCAATGGACATAAATGTTCTCAAACTTAAGTATTACTATATCTTCATGTGATAAGTGCTGCCAGAAAGTGTATTTGGACACCCAAGTTTTTTTTAGTGGGATATTGACATGATTGGGATATACGTGTGCCAAAATATGAATACCACTAAACTAAATATGTTTAAAGTATTTTCTAATTACATTTCCTTAATTCACTTATCCTGCTTCATACAATTAAAGGGTTGATCATTAAATTCATATCTATTAACATCTCTATTAACCTATCTAAATGGATTGGGCTGATAATCATTCAGCGTATTCGTGACCAAATTGTCCTTTGTATATGTCCCTGTGTACAAGCAGAACAACTAAAGCATGAGGACTGTACTTATAAAATGAGAAAAAATTAAAAACATTTTTTCCCATTGTGTTTTTTTCCCCATTGTGTGTTTATGGTTTCTTAGAAAACAATACATGTACATCACAAATAACAAAAACACCAGGTGTTTTTCTTAAGTTTTTAATAGGACCTGACTGGTCTTGATGTCATAATGGAACAAATAACAATGAAGAAACAATACATACATACTCTCGCATACAACTAAATTAATAACAAAGTCTCCAATAAAAAAAAAATCTGTTGAAATTGTACATGTATGTTATATCCCCCCACTCTCTGCGGAGTGTACCCATCAGATGGTTTAAGTACAGCATGCACTTTAAACACACAGCTATCACAGTATGCATGTCTGACCAAACTTTCAAAATTGCAATTAAAATGTCATTGCAGAATATATTACAAAAAAAAAAAAACCTTCAGGAGCCACAATCTCCCTGATAATTCGACTGCATGCTAGTTACCCGGCACCCCTAGTTACCTTCATGGAAGGTTTGAGTCTACAAAACAGAGCTACATTGGGGATTGATAATAATTAGACATGCATGAGACAAAAATCATAAGCATATGACATGTTGCCACTTAAACTATTTTGATTTGCTTTATTTTGTAAAATAATTAGACCAGGAAATATTGAGAACTACCTTAATTTTAAACCTCTATAAAAAATTGGACTGCTCTAAGAGCATGGTGATATGGTGATTACATGTAGCATTTGCTATTAATATAGCTTTGTCACAGTGAAAAAAAGTCCGTAACACCGACAGTTTACCTGAATTTAAACTTAAACATCCTTTTTTGGTTTTTGCTATTCCTAGTTTTTCTTCTGTTTACAGAAGTAATGTTTCAATATCATTTTTGCCACACATTATAGACATCATCTCACTGATTTAAAAGCTACCCGTTTTCAACACTGAATTTTGTACGTACAGTTTATGTAGAGCAATACATCAAATGGAAATGAAAGGACAGATGCTTATTTATTGAAAATTGTGATCTTTTTAGGATTACGTGTATTTCTTTGCAAAGAAACTTTCAACCTATTGTAAACCGGGACTGTTGCTTTAATGAATACTTTAAAATGACGATTACCTGTTACTAGACTTCCACACTACACATATTGCAGTAAATCTTGCATTATTCTTGCCTAGTGAAAAAGGTAATATCGCAATATACATGTAAGTACAATTATCATACCTCATGCCACTTCATACATTCATAAACATTGTAATTATGACCAAAAACGTACACTGAAATCAGATAAAAAAAATGAAATCTTAGAACTCTGAATGGGAAAGGGGGTGCATGGTATATCAAGAGGCAGCCATTATCCTATTAATAGTTTCAGATCCCAACCATCCTAAAATGCCTGTTATTTTTTCATGTGTTATCACCAAAAAATAGATCTAACCATTTGGAATAAACCTGAGTCATGATTCTCTTAACTAGGAATAATTAAGTTAGAAATTAATTAACTTGTTTGATCTCTGCAAATGTGATTTAAGGATGACGTTTACTCAGATTGAAAAAAATTCCACTGATGATAATGAAACCCCATCTATTGTATGTTATAGACCTTTGATTGTAGTGTTATTTTTCACTTTCAAAAAAGTAGGTCAATGACCTACTTTTTGGGTAAATGGCCATTGAATATTTTTGGAAAAATCAAGAAAAATCCCATAAAATTTTACACTACAATTGAAATTTTCTTAATTGTAAATATTTTTCAAATAATAAAACACTTTAAATAATTAAATACATTTTATGAATGGCAGTGGCACTAAATAGGTACAAAACATTAAGATTTTAGCTACAATTTGAAAAAATATTCCAGTCCGAATTTCCTCTATCAGTTTTCAAATTCCTACCCATTTTTGATCTAAGTTTACAAAAAATTGAATGATGATAATACAAAAAGATTTATAGTATTGAACTACTTATATTGACCTTATTCTGTTGGCATATAATTTATATGAGGTCAATGATCAAAATTTTGAGATATGGTGTCTTTTATCGTTTTTAAGCATTTTTTAATATTTTCGCAATTCTTGCCATACAATTATTTCAGTGAATAAGTGAGGTAAAACCAGCTGAAAATTTGAAAAATTAGACTAAAATATATAATCTTAACTTTCAATATTAGAGTACTGCCAAAAATGTTTTAGTGGAAAACAAAATCTGCAAAATTTAGTCCGAATTTCCTCTGTTTGGCTTAAAGTCTATTTTTGTTTGAGCCTAATTACGTAATAAAGTAAAAATATCAAATGTTTTGTCAATAATAATTCATTTTATTAATACTTTTTTTGTTTAGAACAAATTTTACTCATTACATTGAACTTTTTAACAATCCGAATTTGAGAACTCAAACCCTGAGTAAACAACACCCTTAATCATGATTTTGGACCAATTGCTAATATGGGTACAATCAAATTGCATTGATGGTGAAAAAAGTAAAATGTAATCCAAATTGCCACAATTCAATGCACAGGAAGGGAGAAATAAACTATATACTGCTAGAAAACTGTTGTGGGAAAAAGCAATTAATCTATGAAAAAGTAAATATACCATGTATTATAGTTGATAATAAAACAATGAATAGCAGGTTCACAGTGATTGAGAGATTCAGTGTCCAGGCCAAGAAATATGAAGTGGTCAATATTTGCATTGTTATATTTACAAAAAACTTTGTCGGATGGCAAGAACTATGTATTATGTACATGCATCAAAATATGGTGTCTTAAAAAAATTCTTGAAATCATTACCCCTTTCCAATTAATACTCTTGTTAATTAAATTCCCATGATTTAACTCACATCATGTTGAAATAAATGTTTATATATTGGTACATTCAGATTGGTACAACCCTTCTAAATTCAAATATCATTGCACACAAAACAAGATGGCCAGACTCTTTAAATACTAGTAACTGGAATATGGGAAGACAGGAAATGAACTTGATAAATGATGAATTGACCGATTACTATGCATCGCTGTGCACTGTAAAAGGCAAAAAAAAAACAAAAACAAATCTTGAAAATAACCAACTTGGCCAATATATCCTGTACATTTTATAAACTTTTTCATTGAGAGAAAAAAAAATTGGTTTGCTAATGGGGTCAACCCTGTAATACACAAGCAACCAAATATAACTAAGTCAGCCAATCGCTGGTCCTTGGGACCTACTAGTAACAAAAAATATATAGATAGATATACATACCCACAAAATGCTTTGTATGTACAGTATTAAATAATCTGCATGCACAATAGACACAAAATAAATAATTCTTTATAAGTATACATGTAGAGTGCAAATTTAAGACAAGCCAAGACACAAAATAATTTGTCGGTATCACAGTACCTGAATTATTTAATTTTCACAACAAGATCAACTTGTTAAGGTTTCATAAAACTATAAGCTGCCCCTAGTTAACCAATCAATGGCTGCTTCTTCATTAGATTAACAAGCCTCGGATTTTTCCTTTTTGCTGTGATCATCGAATGGAATACTTTATATTGACATGCCCGATGAGACGTTAATTTGGAAAATATATTCTACTCTATTTCTCTTCTTTGTATTAATACTAGGATAATTTCATAACTTATATAAATTTTAAAAATTTAGAGAAATTGACAATTATAGACCAATCGTTAGCTTGAATACCCGGTAGGTACAAATTGGGACAAACTTGGCTTCTCCTGTTACAGTATTATTAAGCCATAAAGAAAGGCCAAAAAAAAAAATCAAGTATTCCTGTATATCTTGGCTTTGATTAAAAATGCTGATAAATATCCTATAAAACACCCTTTTAATACTTCTTGTAAATGTACACATAAACTTTAAGTTTGCCAGAATACATATTACATATTTGAAAATAGCTTATCATCACATTCATAAATATACAATGTACTTGGTAAATCTAAGGAAGTTAACTTCCATTCATAGGTACATGATATTGTATAAATTAAGTTATATGCACAAATATTCAAGCAATACATTTTGGTAATTTTAAAAAAAAAATTCAAAAATTCAAAACAGAAGTCAAGAGCCTATAATAGTCTCCAAGGTAAACATGGTAAAGGGAGATAATTACATATGTACTTCACAGACGACGTCTGTACACGCCTGTCACATGAATGGAGCACCAAAGCAAGTCCTTATATTAACATACTGTCTGCAGGAAGTAAAATTCATAGAACTGAGCACTTGAAAGCCTGATATAAAATAACCCAAGCATAAACCCTCAATGCCTGACAAATGTTTCCAGAATTTCCTCAGCCATGGTCATGTTATTTCTCGCCACTCTCAGAGCATCCACCACTCGTAAACGGTCGTAGCCCTTGGCAACGAGATGGTCCACCTGAACTTCATCTATACTGTTTTCCTTATTGTTATCATTTGTCTCTCGTAAACGATTCCGAACAGGAAGTTGTATATCCTTGTTGTCATCATGAGTAGGATCAGATAGTTTTCTAAGCGAGAAAGAAAATGAGTCAGCTCAAAGTTCTAAGAAAAACTTTAACAAGAATACAGTGATTAGACCAATTACATATTTAATACATCATAATTAATATAAGATGTAACAGTAACAGCTAGCTTGCAGTTTTCATTTTGAATATATAATTAATTCTCAATTTATTTCTTACTTAAATATGATCATATGAACATTGAAACACACATTAAAAGCTTCTAGCAATCATGCATAACGTGAACTACATGTAGCTTTCAAACGTACTTTCCTTCTAACAATAGCTATAACTAGCATTATACAATTTTCCTGATCAGCTTGCAGCATATAGTGTTTTTAATTCATTTTTTTTAAAAGGCTGTCCCACTGACGCAAGAATAAAATAACCCCTGAAAATGCCTCAGTCTTGGAATCCCATTTTCTTATACATATTTATCACTAGTTTTTGATAAATCAAGTGAAAATTAATTCACATCTCTCAAATATGAATTAATTCTTGCTGTCAAATTTCACAAACAATTGATTATGTTGCCTAACTCTTGGTCAGACAGCCTGTTACTGAACAAATAATTCAATAAGACATTATTTGCAATTATCATGTACTGGTAATTAAAAGCTTGGTTGCATAAAAGTGGTTACATAATTCATTTTTTCATCAAATTTCTAAATAACTTTAGATTTTGGTTTTTTTTTTAGCATATTAAAAACACACAGGTACATGTACATATAAAAATACAAGTACATTAGAGATGATCGGAAATTTTCACTTTGTTTTTAAGGGGTATGGTCACGATTTTGGTCAAATTCTATTTTTCTGTTTTTATTATTAACAATTAATAAGGAATGCATTTCTAATGTTCATTTGAAATTTGAGAGTCAGTAGTAGAGTTATAAGCAAAACACAGTGCTTAAAATTCTTTTTCATGTAAACAAGGCTCGTGCCCTGTTTTTGTTTACATAGGTTCAATATATCAGTGTTAAGTTGTCTTGGCTATCTTCTTATTCATTTTCCATAAATAAACAGTTCCTAACATTTAACTCATTCATTTTAGGTCTAAAATTGAAATGTTCACGTCAATATTCAAAATGTAAACAAAAGCTTTGTTTACGTATCAAAGAATTGTAAGCTCTTTAACTCGCTTATAACTCAACGAATGACACTCAGATTTTGGTTACCTATTAAAAATTCCTTACTAAAGCATTGCAAACATTAAAATCGGAAAAATAATTTTTGACCAAAATCGTGACCATGCCCCTTTAAATATACAGTGCACCATGCATAAACTTAGACTACCAATACATTTAGCAAAATTACAGTACTGATACTTAATTTTATCCACTATAACTGCAAATTGTTTTACTGCCAGTAAATGGAACTAAAGTTATAGATGGATTTTAGATTCACCTGGTTTAACTTTTCTAACACTATTTTCTACAAATATCAATATAACCTTGTAGATAAATTTGAAGAAAATCATGGACTTCATGTTTGTTTATAAAGATACAAAAGTGGACTGTTGTCTTTTTTAACAGCTAGTTTGTGAGTTTTAATAAATGATTGGACAGGAACATCAACAATAGTGTATAACCAAAACTAAAAGACAAATGAGGTCTAAAAAAATAACAATACACAACTTTTGACAGAGTTGTCTCTAAAAATTAAAGTAGAAGGGGGTCTAGGGGTTTAGCTTATAGCTAGATTGTGTTTGAAATGCAATATTATAATATAGCCAGGTAATTACGTCACTGAAGGTGGGAAAATTTCCCGCTCCTGGGTCTTAGAGACAACCCTGTTTGAATATATTCTATCCAATTTTAATTCTTTGTACTCAACAAACTTTACCTGACCTTTGTTACGTAATATGATATACTAGTAGTGTATACGGGGTTATAATTGCTTTGTGTTTTGTTTGCTCTTCTACACTTTTTGCCTTGTCTTGAATTTGCCCAGACACAGAATTTTAATAATCAGGCACATGCAGTTTTTCAAAAATTGTTTTGAATTCACACTGTCTTAAATTCGACTGCTAGCAGTGAGGACAAGAGGGGCAAAAACAAACGGGGCAATTATTTTCTTGTATGCATTAACTTAATGATTTATCAACTAGGTCACTTTTTATCCAGTTTATGAAATAAGTAATTTACATATGCTGTACTTACTTTTCTCCTGGTTGTTTCCTTGGTGCTGGCAAGGGGGGTAGGTCGTAGTCTGTGGGTGTGCGCCTCAGAGGGGGCTTACTGTTACCTGTGACAGAGAAAAGTGTCCCTGTAAATGCAAATATGTCGGCATATTATATAATTAAGCAAAAGCAATGCAATTCTGGAAGCTCCACACATACATGTAACAAGTAATGATGCTGTGAAAGTATATATACATGTACATCCTACATGAATTTTGATTTTGCCATGTAATGCTGCATGATTAAATAGCTAGGATAAGCATGCAAGCTTTTTCACAAGAATATCATTCTGTACCTGTGCTAAAAAGCATTTTATGTACCTAACACTACGTGTACATATTTTACATTTTTTTGTGGAAATAGATAGAAATTTCACCTATCAAATATTCAGTGATGAAAACAAGGAAAATCTGCATTAATAAAGCTTAAGAAATTAGCTTATTAAGAGAATTTTTTGATTAAAAAAGCATAGATGCTTGAAGTAGCAAGCACATAAAATCAGGGCAAAGCTGTCTGTCATATCTGAAATGCTATAATGTGCCACTTCCTTTAAGCTCATATCTGATATAATCTAGCTGCATGGTATAATTATTTTTGAGAGTATATAGTATTGAATCCAAATTGAAACAAAAACTGTCAAATCAATGGAAATGTAGTTAACATCACCCTTTAGCCAATATAAAATGCAATATGGGCATGATAAAAGGTGGTCATTGAATGTGTCCAAGCTTCAATAGATGCACTGTGAAACTAACCCCTGATATTTAGATTTATAAAATGATAATGGGCATACAGAAATTAAGAGAAAAGCCTACCTCCTTTGTGATTAGCTGATTCTGCCTCCTTGTGATCATTAGAAAGATTGTTGCATTCAAAAGAATTTACGGATGCAGAAGGTTCAGAGCCAACCGTAGAAATATTGGATGGAACATCATACCGAAGTTCAGCATAGGAAATTCCTAGAGAGAAAGATCACAGGAACATAGCATCAGAAGATAGCAAGACCATTGAAAGCTAGTTAGGAGTAAGAACTTCAAACTCTTCCACATGCTATTAGAATGTCAATTCAATCAAAAACAATGATCTTGTAGTCCCGCAAACAAGAAGAAAAAAAGAATTGTTTTCAACAGTATCTGCTGTGAGCATTAATTGTATGAAATGTTAGATTACCATATCAGGTTGTGAATTAAGTTAAAATGAAAACCCCCAAATTAAGGAATAAAAGAATGGAAAATTTTGTGGTTAGAAATTCCAAGCTTATTAGCTAATCTTTATGTTTGTACATGTACAACTGTACTGTATTTTTCAATAATCTCTCTGCAATTCTGTTTCATGTATAACTCAAGTAAAGCGGTCTTATACATAAAGTAAACGTAATTTATACATGTAATACGAATATATATCAAAATATATACTTTTTGCTAACAGCAGGTATCAAATGATTTAAATTCCAATGGCACATACATGTATATGTAACGACAGGGTACATGTATATTGACAGGAAGTAAAAACAATATACAGTGTAGTTTTTTATTTGGTACAATAACCTTGACATACTGTATTCTGTAAAAGTAGAATACTGGTAGTATTAAAATACTGTGTTTAATTTCACTATGCAATACAAAAAATTCCTGTGGCAATATATATATATCAATATGTTGATACATTTAAACAGCTATACTAGTACATGTATTTTAAACTACTGGTATACCTTATACAGAATTTAATGTCTGGATTTTTACATGCATATTTTACATTTCCTACAAAAAGTTTGATTTTTGCTATAGCAAGATAACTTTTCACAGTATCATAAATACTAATACATGTATTTATCATTTTCAGAAATCAGGGATTTTTGCTTTTGTTGATCTATAAAAACTGTACTCTTGAGTCTACTTTAAAGAAATTCTGAAATAACTAGCACATTACAATTAAACTACAGTAAAACACGCTTAAAACGAAGTCCCAAGGCACGCGAATTTACTTCATTGTAAGAGTAAATCGTTATATCCGTCAAGTTTTAAAACATGTAATAAAGTTTCAAAGAATAAAAATCACTTTGCTGTAAGCGTCATTTCATTATAAGCGTGTTTGCTATAACCATGTTTTACTGTATTGACCAATCATTCATAAGGAGGTTTAGCTTTTATTACAACTTATAATCATAACTACTACACACATCAGACATCAGACATTGCAGATACGTAAATACAGTTGTATAAAATCATAATTGTGTTAACTTTATTCAGGTGTCCATAATGTTTTGTTGTATGTATTGCACAAAGAAAAAAAAAAAAGTTTTACATATTAATTCCTGCTTATCTAACCATGAGTCACATGTTGAACTCACGCAAGTAATGATGCATGTATCCGAGTGGCACCTGGATAACGTGCTTATATCACTGCATGGCTGCCTTTCAGCCGATACATGTACTGGTATTTAAGATTTGATTAAATCAAGACAAGGACATTGTATTAACCTCATTCTTGTACTCTTTTACTTTAATCAATATGGTGATACATGTACAAGTACATGTACATCTTTCAAAGACCTAGTTAACTTTTTTTTATAATGCCAATTAATATATAAGATCTAGGTCACAGTTAATTTTGAAATTTAATTTTATAAAATAATTAATCATCAAACAAAAACATGATGTTTATTTTTTTTGTGCAAATAATTAAACTAATTGAATTTAACATCCATTTATACTGCATAAAAATAAATGATTACTATGAATTGTACAACAGTTTGTATAGAGGCAGCAGTGCAGCACGTACGTGGGTGCAAGTTTGTTGGTACATGTATATACAGGGGAGGGAATGGTAAGCGCAGCTAGTGAATAATAATACAACGCACTAAGTATATATTGTATCATACACTAAAGCCATTCAGTGCAAGGAAGGGAGACAACACCTCTTGACTGCCAATTAAAGTGTGTATCCATCACATCAATGCATATCTGCTAGTGTTTGGTTTTTTTTATTTTCATCGAATTACATTTGAGATAAAATTCTCCTATCATTTCAATTCAAAGATGAAATGAAACTTTACTAAACAGCATTTTACCTGTGTGATTTCGAGCTGAAATTATGAACAAATAGACCATACCATCACAATATGTTCATGGATTTGAAATGTTTTGGTTTTGCAGTCCATTCAATATACAGCAAATGGCATACAATATTAAGGCATGGTAAAAAAAACTTGAGATATCAAAAATGATATGATATGTATAAAATTATGGGATGAGTATTTTCATCTCATGACACATATAATCTCAACGAGTCACATCATGGAGTAGCTGCAGGTTTGTAGCACCTGGTCTGAAAAATTTCGGATGGAGGACCTGGGAGCTACAGTGCCTCCCATAGTAAAAATCTGCAATTTACGGCGCACAAAAAAATGCGCTAGTTTGGGACTGATTAATTTCATTTCCTAACATATTCTGTACAAATATTTGATTCCAAAAAATTCCTCGGACAATTTACTACAGATATCATCACTTCACTTGCCTCTGATGTTCTTTTAAACACGATCACCAGCCCTGTAAAGTGAAGTGGTGCAGTTTGTTTACATCTAAAAATGGCGGCTCTCGATCTCGACGTGAATTAATATACTTTATTTTCCGAGGTCGGTTAGCATGTTTCAAAGAAAGTCTGAGGCAAGTAAAGTAACAATATCAGTAGTAAATTGTCTGAAGAATTTAATGGTTCTAATTATTTTCACAGAATTTGAGTGAAAATAAGGTTAATCTGTCCTAAACTAGCGCAATTTTTGGTGCGCCGTAAATTGCAGTTTTTTACTATGGGAGGCACTGTAGCTCCCACGTCGTCCATCCAAATTTTTTCAGACTGGGAGCTACAGACCTGCAGCTAATCATGGAGAAAAATAAATTGATAAAAAACTGTAAATTTCAATTAATTTTAAGTTGAAAAATAAAGCCACACATGGGAGCATAACAGGAGATTAATAGGGAAATGTGTAAATTTGAAAATCATTTTCAAGAAAAGAAATTTAATACACTGTACCATAAATATTTTTTCAAAATATATGTAAGCCACTATAATTGTGTGTGTAAATACTGGAAATATATGTACCTGATGAAAAAAATATGTACCGGTATGATAAAAAATATTACAAGAAGGATTTAATATGTTATTTTCAAATTTATTGAAAAGAAAATATGATTATAAGGATAACAAAATATAATTCATATGAAGTTGGATTATGAATGAAAAAAAGCATCTTCGGGCGTATACTGACCTACTCCATCAACAACGTCTGTACAAATAGCTTTTGACACAGGTTGCGGAATTTGAGAGGGGTCAACCGGCGGAGTGGGTGGTAGCTGTCTGCGACTAAGTAAAAGAGAAAACTGCATTATAGTATAATACATGTAAGGTGTCATATGTAAAATGCCAAACACTGTATCCCTGACAATGGCTTCATTGATAAATATATGATATTGGCCTATTTTCAGCCATTTTACTATGTGAATTTAATAAGTTTGAATTATTTGAAGGTTGTCATGAATAATTGTTAGATACTTTAATTTACAGTAAAAAAAAAATATCAAGACCTTATATCTAAACTGGTTGTATGGAATCTTTGTCTTGTTTCATTACAAAGTTAAAAAGAAGTTTCATGCTTTGGAGATTTTAAAATAATGAGCATCAAACTTTTATAATTATTTCATATAATATACAACTATCTGAAAAATAATTGCAAGAATACACATGAAGGTTGCTTCTCACAATTTTACCCTGATAAAAATACTTAACGTTGACTTAATAGGAGTCTAAGTTACATACAATACAGTCTTCAATCAAATCTGTGGACAGGAAGAAGTATTGCATATGTTTTACGTATGCATTTAATTACTCTAAATCTGAAACATGTACATACCAATTAAGGAATCAATGTAAAATTTCTTAAAGAGTTATGGGGTATATTGAGTCACATTTTCTTTCGAAATATACAATAAAAATATCATTCGGTAACTTTACACTCTTTTTTCATTCATGATCTTGATGTCTAACAGAGCAGAGCAATGAATTAAGGATGTTGTTTACTCAGGGTTTGAGTTCTCAAATCCGGATTGTTCAAAAGTTCAATTTTATGAGTAAATTTTGTTTTAAATACAAAAAGTGTTTATGAAATGAATTATTATTGACATAACTATCAATATTTTTACTAAATTATGAAAATAGGCTCTGACAAAGTTTGTGCTTTTAGCAAAACAGAGAAAATTCGGGCAAATTTTTCAGATTTTTCCACTGAAATATATTTGGTAGTACTATGATATTTAAAGTTAAGATTTTACTTTTTAGTCAACATAATTTTGCATATTTTCTGTTGGTTTTATCTTGCTTTTTCCTTTAGATAATCGTATGGCACAAACTACAAAAATATTGAAAAATGATAAAAGACACCATATCTCAAAATTAATTTTGATCATTGACCTCATATAAATGTTATGCCAGCAGAGAAAGGTCAATATAATCAGCTTAATACTATAAATGTTTTAGCACTATCCTCATTCAGTTTTTTGTTATATTGAATCAAAAATGGGTAGTAATTTGAAAACTGATAGAGGAAATTCGGACTAGAATATCTATAAAAATTGTGAATGAAAATTTTATGCTTTGTATCCATTTAATGTCACTACCATTCATAAAGTGTATTTCATTTGTTAAAGAGTTAAGCAATTTGTAATATTTTCACAATTAAGAAAATCTCAATCATAGTGTAAAATTTTTATAGATTTTTCTTAAATTTTCAAAAAATATTCAATGGCCATTAACTCAATTGACCTACTTTTTTGAAAGTGAAGAATAACACTACCAGGTAAGGTCTATAACACACAATAGTTGGTTTTTCATTATCATCAGTGGAATTTTTTTTCATGCTAAGTAAACGTCATCCTTAAAGCATCATATTTTCAGGTCATATGATATTTCTATTTGGATATATAGTTTCAACTGAAAATATATACTATGACTTTATCAATAAATGTCCAATTGCATTTTGCATGCTATTAAAGGAAAAAACTCCAAAAATAACCTGGTAATTAATGCACCCTAAATTTTTGGACATGAACCGGTTTCAATGCACATGAAGAAATAATACTGTAAACTTTTCATGTTGGGCGTACACGATATTTGGTGGAAATTAGATTTTGGACAAGTTTGCGTAGATATGAATTAGCGTATTCCTGAACATGACTACCAGTATTCTTCTACATATATTTATGACATTTAGCAATTTACTTGATATAGGGGAATTAAGCCACATTCCATCAAAAGCGCTAAATAGAATACAAAGCCAAATTTAGTCTATGAAAGAAAATTCTCTTAAACTGAGGAACGTCGCATCTGTCCTTAACTACTGATCATGTTTGATCTAATTAATTTTTTTAAATGAATTTCTAATATGGTCAAATATTGCAAAATTAAAAATTTTTCAAGCAATGATATGATGTACTGATGTCCACATTGACATCTCAAGGTGTCTAAAAATGTTCACAACCAGAAACATTAGGACACGTCAGAAGCACTCTGTGTCCATTTTATTTTCCAATGACTTCATAACCCACACGGAAACAATTACAAAAAAATATACTGTTTTAAATATCCATCAGCACCACTGATTTGTTGTTCGTAGAGTTCAAACAAATCATCATCTTAGAAACTGACTGGAAAGTCTTACACAAGATAAGGATTGATCACACGTTTTAATTACAGTAGGCATGCAGTAGACTAGGGTGGGAAGTTTGTTGTCAACAGTTTTCTCATGAGACATAAAACGTGCTAATGATTTTACCACTGCTCATGATAGTTTGCAAATCTGTGATAAATAATAAAACCAATTTTTAATAAAATGGGGAAATTCAGCCAATATATATCTTATGAAAATGAATGTTTGTACAATATGCATATCTATTTCCTAATTTTTTTATTGAAAATCAATAGTTTTGAACTGGGTAACAATGCGTAGTGTTATAAAGTCTGCTAAGTCCCTTAACAGTGTCCATATAAGGCAATGTTAATCACATATCTTTTGAATCTTGGAAAACAATGACTTCATAACTTTCAAGAAAAGTCCTTGATAACCTCTTCTACCTGTAACTGTTTATCATGCAAAATAACTTGAGCTGTTTTTATCCACAGTATCTCTATTAGCCAGAGTTATCAAAAACATGTCCCCTCTCAAAAATCAATATCCAAAATATACTCTTGTTTAACAATTATCCACACTATCATATACATTTCTGCAGGTTCATATAATTATCAAAAGAACTTTCTCTAATTCTTCCTTATTTGCAATGTTCTCTGTTGTTATCTCTAGTTTTACGCACATTATTCACACGTACAACTTAATTTCTGTATATGTACTTTATATTTTACCTGGATAATGTGGGGAATGATGCTCTTACCTGGGTGGTGTGGGGATGATACTCTCAGATTAGTGGTTTGGGGATGATTCTCTCTTTGTGGTTTGGGGGACAGCGTTTTTACCTGGGTGGTTTGGGGGATGATGTTCTTACCTGGGTGGTTTGTGGGATGATGCTCTTGGATTGGTGGTTTGGGGGATGATGTTCTTACCTGGGTTGTTTGGGGGATGATGTTCTTACCTGGGTGGTTTGTGGGATGATGCTCTTGGATTGGTGGTTTTGGGGGATGGCATTTTTACCAGGGTGGTTTGTGGGATGATGCTCTCGGATTGGTGGTTTGGGGGATGATGTTCTTACCTGGGTGGTTTGGGGGATGATGTTCTTACCTGGGTGGTTTGTGGGATGATGCTCTTGGATTGGTGGTTTTGGGGGATGGCGTTTTTACCAGGGTGGTTTGTGGGATGATGCTCTCGGATTGGTGGTTTGGGGGATGATGTTCTTACCTGGGTGGTTTGGGGGATGATGTTCTTACCTGGGTGGTTTGTGGGATGATGCTCTTGGATTGGTGGTTTGGGGGATGCTGTTCTTACCTGGGTGGTTTGGGGGATGATGTTGGTGAGACACTGGGGGATGGCACTGGAGAGGATCTTCTAGGAGGGACTGGTGGAGGTAAATCTCTTTTTGGAATTGTGGGAGAATCTCTTGACTGAAATAAAAGATGTGCTCAAATTAACTACATACACATGGATAAAATGAACTCATTTTACTTGCATCAGAATCAATATAAATTTGCTTTATTAAGAACTTTTGATGAATGTCTTACATAAAATATACAATAAACATTAAAAACTTAAAATAAATTCATTTTATATGTCACAGAGACTTCATATTCAAATGCCAGCTACATGTTGTTATTAGTTTAGTGCAATGAATAATTGAACAAGTCATAAAAAAATCTGAAATATGTGTATACTTGGAACTAACTACATATAAAAAGAAAAGATCTCTAAATCATTTCCCATTTAATGTCCATCTCATCAAAAATGAGAAATTGCAGGCTTACTGCAACTACATTTAAAAGAAAATAAATTCATGAGAAACATTCCATATATATCTGGTAGGTATAAGATTAGAATGACCAGTAAATGTAATTCAACTAAAAAAATGAATATTGCCAATTACTTGCCAATCTCTCTCCTTAAAAAACAAAAGAGGTCTTAATTCGTTTTTAACTCACGTTATATATGTTTATCGGTATGTGAATAAGTTGTACATCATTATATCTTTACTAAGCTATAATGTCATCTGAAGACCTGTACCTTTTGTAACTATTCCTCAAACAAAAGGTCCAATGGACCACAATTCTAACCTGAGAAAAAATGACCATGCACCTATGAATTTATCTTATATTAGAAAAAAACTTGTGCAAGTCAGCCAACTACTTCAGAATATATCAATCTAACAAAAAAAATAACATCATAACAGCCTATTTAAACTATCTTGCTCATATCTGCTATTTAAAGGGGTTGCTCCTATTTATTTGAACATATTTGAGCCCCTTCACTCAGCAAATTGTTTTAATAAAGTTTGCTCAGAGCTACATGATAAAAGGTCCAAAGATGCCAGGTCTGATCCGTCAGAAAAACCCACTTATGGCAGTAAATGTAAATATAACACCTGTAAAAAATGATGATTTTGTTTTTACAGTGTCATGTAGATATTTTAAAGAAAGGTTTTTAATTGTCATTCACCAATAACTTTTAACTCTTGGACCACCACAAGAATAAATGCTGATACTATCTCAAAGTTCTGATCAATATTGAAATTCATTGTTAACTAAACCTTAAATTGTCACCAAGTGTTTAAATACTTGTACTAAGTATAAAGACTCATTCTTGTATGACATTCAAGCTTTGTACTGAAACAGACAAGAAAGAGGAAACCAATACTTGGGTCATCAAGTTAGACTTCTTAGATCATTGACAGAGGTTTGAAAATATTTTTCTAAATCTGAATTAAACAACACATGGTTAGGGATTCATGCAGTCAATGTCTTATAGAGCAGCTCTAGAATTAGGTCGTGTTATTAAGTATAATAGTAATTTTTTCTTCTCCACGTACAATTAAATACATCAAGACTTGAGAAAACATGGACAAATAGTTAGAAAATGTGTGTGAGGCACATCAGTAAAGTACTGTATTAGTAAGCAAAACTTGTAAGTTATGCCACAGAGAGTGAAAAAGAGTTGAGTTTGGTGGAATAAATGCGAGACAGCACATGATGATGACATGGACAACACTACACCCCAGTACTGTACATAACTTACATGATTCAGACATTGATTAAGAACTACCTGGGCATGCAGGTTATTAGAGATCCACTGATGATCTTTGTCAAGTTCACCATGCTAAGGAAAAAAAATACGGAGAGAACCGCTTAGAGAGGCATTTGAAAATTTGTAAAAAAAACCTGGTGAGCAAGTCGTCCAAATGTCAGAATTTACTTTTATATTTAGTTAACTTAATTATCTCAAATTTGATTAATCTGGGACAACAGACTGTTTCAGAATTAGGCATTTTAAACACCAGATTGAACTTGATGTACATGTAAAAGATTAATCTTAATTTTTATTCAGGATAAAATTACATTTCTGCACCCAATGGTTGAAAATAAAAACTCATTAAAGTTCATGTATCAAAATTATGTTTTAAAGTAGAGTACTTATTCAACAACAAAAATTAGGATAGTGATTCATCATAAACTCTTCAATGTCACACTTTATTAAATATACTCCAGCTATCACACTAATATTTAACAACAATTTTTTTCAAAAACATAGGTAATCACAGATTACAATGCTCACCGAGACGAGGCATCACCTTTATGAGACCACCTTTATTATATTATATGAAAATCAAACTCTATGATCTTGGATATTCATGGATACTGTTTTGACACAATATCGTATATCATCTGTTAAAAATTGTATGATAATCATATGTTCATTTCATTTGATATTATAAGATACAATGTTTATCAATACAATAATATCAAATACAATATTGCATCCTATCATACTAACAATATATATCATATAATACAATAAAATACCGTAATAAATAATGATGAGATATGATATTGTAAAACATGATATGACATTGTATTGTGTTTTACATTATTGCATTTGATCACATTATACACTATCATAATACATAATATATGATAAAATATAGAATTATATGATACAATATCATATCACAAAATACATCACAATATTGTATATCATGATATCATAAAGTATATTATAGTAAGATATTGTACTGTATGATACTGTATCATATTTGATACATAATATGATATTGTATCATATGATACAATATAATTTGATACAACATTGTATCATATCATATGATACAATATCATGTGAAAAAGTAAAATTCTATATAATATAATATCATATAATACATATTGTATCATATGATACAATATTATATATTACAATATAATATAATACATTTAATGGGATATAATAATATATTATATTAACCAATATCATTTATACAATATTGTATGATACGATATTATATAAAATACAATATCGTATCACATGATATAATATTATATATTGCAATATCATATGTTACAGTGTCATGTGATCAAACAATATATCAATGATACAATATCATATTATACAACATTGTATCATAATATACAAAACTATTCATAACAATATCATGAAACAATATCATATCATAAAATGTTAAAATAATTGATACATGATCATATCGTATCATATAACTTTTAACAATATAACATCTGATATAATATTTTATCATTTTAAACAATAGTGTTTCATATCATACATACTATATCACAGGTATCATGTTTATCATTTAACAGCAAACACATCTATCAAGCAGGTTTGAGTGAGGTAGGAGATATTTTTAGCATCCTTGATAATGAAGATCAGGCTTTGCATCTGAAGCTACCTCTTCAAATCATTTATATTATAGTTAAATCAACTATACAAGCTATTATCTATAAAACATGTGACCTGTTCCAAAAAACTAAACCTCATCAAGCATCCGAAACCTAATGCTCAGATTCAGCATTCAAGCCTGTCAGGTGCATCAGTATCATAAGACACATCATCCATGCAAGTTTAGTGAAGTTAGGACCAGTAATAAGTAAGATTTCATCATCAGAGGGCAGCTGTTTCAAAAACTTTAACCAGGTCTTTAAACACTAACCTCCTGCAGCATCTGAAACCTATGGCTCAGATTCAGAATTCAATCCTGTCTGGTGCATCAGTATCATAAGACACACATTAATGCAAGTTTGGTGCTATCAAAGGGCACCTGCACCAAAAAATTTAACCTGCTCCAAAAACCTTAACCTCCTCCAGCATCTGAATTTCAGGATTCAGATTCAGCATCCAACTTTTTCAAGTCCATTAGTAGGTCCAGATGCATCATCCATGCAAGTTTAGTGAAGATAGGACAAGTAATTACTTAGATACAGGACCTGCAACAAAAACTTTAACCAGGTCCGGACGCCGGGGGGTATAGCATAAGCTCCCCCTGACTTCATCTCGGTGAGCTAAAAAAAGGGTCTGAACTCTGAAAGGGTTTTAAAGGTCAATATTTGTTTGAAGATAAATGACATTGTGAATACCGATTACTAGAAGACAATAAGCGTTGACAATTGCAACAGAGAGCAAAAAAAAGTATATGGAGTTTTGTTACATATAATGTAATATACTGGTAAATGTGGTTTCCTATCAAAATATATTGCTCTCATAATATAGAAATCTACCCCCCAAAAAACTTAACAATATCTTAAGACTAGCAAGTAACCGTTTCGTCCCAAGAGATGCTATAACAAATTCTGAGCCTTACATCAGAATCTTCCTGATCCTCGTTGATAGAGTGGACAGCAGTGGGCGTGCTGTTATGGGCTTTGAACGAGTCTGATCTCGAGGTCAGCTGGGCACTAAATGGGTCCACTACCACTGAGTCTGTCCCTTTGATTTCTGCTCGACAAAATGGACATCCTTGACCATCTGAGTCCTATTTCCAAAAAAATTGTGAAAATTAAAAATTAAATAATAAAAAGGTAATGGATTTCTTAACTAGAATAATAATAACTTAATAAAATATGTTCAAACCAACAATTGCATTAAACTACATATCAATAATTCATAAATTCTTCTTTATTTAAAACACAACTTTCATAGAAAATTGGACAGCAATACTAATACATGGGTGAAAAATGAAGGCAAGGTTCAACAATTTGTGTTCACAGTCCTATTGGTCAATGTTGAATTTATGTTTCATTACAATAAATACAAATATTCTAAGAAAATGAACAAGAGGCCAATTGGCCTTAATGGTCACCTGAGTAGCATATATCCCATACATAAACTTGTCATGGAGTCTCATATATGCATCTAATTAATTAGGTTTCATACTGGAGTGGAAAAATTATAAATTTGTAATGAAGACCACATTTCAAAAAGAACTGTGAAATCTATAATTTTGGTGAAAAACTAAAAGATCTGGTCTACAAAGTCATGAATTCAGTTTTCCTTTCAGGTGTGTGGGAGTAAAGAAGATAATTTTTTAACATTATATGTATTAACATCTATACATCCATTTTGGCCCTGCCCTAGAGTCAAAACCCATCCTTGAGGGATCGACCTGAAAATTAAAATCTAGAGGACTTCCTGGTAAACATAATTATTCGTCAGATTTTTTATACAGATGTGTGAGAATAGAGAAGAAGATTTTTAAACATTATATGCATTAACACTATATTGCCCCCCCCCCCATGTCCTGAACCCCTTACCCAGGGGCCATGAATTTCACAATTTAGGTAAAGGAGATTGTGGATATCATAACCATGTATTCAGTTTTTTGCCCACATGTGTGGGAGTAGAGAAGAAGATTTTTTAAGATTTAAAACATTTTTACTATATGGCCATATTGGCCCTACCCTAGAGCCTGAACCCCTGACCCAGGGGTCATGAATTTCTCAATTTTAGTAGAGGCCCTCATGGACATCATAACCATGTATTCAGTTTTTTGCTCACATGTGTGGGAGTAGAGAAGAAGATTTTTTAAGATTTAAAACATTTTTACTATATGGCCATATTGGCCCCACCCTAGAGCCTGAACACCTAACAAAGGGGTCATGAATTTCACAATTTTGGTAGAGGGATTCATGGACATCATAACCATGCATTTAGTTTTTAACAAATATTTATGGGAGTAGAGAAGAAGATTTTCTAAGATTTAAAACATTTTTACTATTTGGCCATATTGGCCCCACCCTAGAGCCTGAACCCCTGACCCAGGGGTCATGAATTTCACAATTTTGATAGAGGGCCTCATGGACATCATAATCATGCATTTAGTTTTTAACAAAATATATATGGGAGTAGAGAAGATTTTCTAAGATTTAATACATTTTTACTATATGGCCATATTGGCCCCACCCTAGAGCCTGAACCCCTGACCAAGGGGTCATGAATTTCACAATTTAGGTTGAGGGCTTCATGGACATCATTATCATGCATTTAGTTTTTAACAAATATGTATGATAGTAGAGAAGAAGATTTTCTAAGATTTAATACATTTTTACTATATGGCCATATTGGCCCTACCCTAGAGCCTGAGCCCCTGACCCAGGGGTCATAAATTTCTCAATTTTAGTAGAGGCCCTCATGGACATCATAACCATGTTATTCAGTTTTTTTGCTCACTTGTGTGGGAGTAGAGAAGAAGATTTTTTAAGATTTAAAACACTTTTACTAAATGGCCATATTGGCCCCACCCTAGAGCCTGAACACCTAACAAAGGGGTCATGAATTTCACAATTTTGGTAGAGGGATTCATGGACATCATAATCATGCATTTAGTTTTTAAAAAATATATATGGTAGTAGAGAAGAAGATTTTCTAAGATTTAATACATTTTTACTATATGGCCATATTGGCCCCACCCTAGAGCCAGAACCCCTGATCCAGGGGCCATAAATTTCACAATTTTGGTAGAGGGCTTCATGGACATCATAACCATGCAACCAGTTTTTTCCTCACATGCGTGGGAGTAGAGAAGAAGATTTTTGCAAATTTGGCTTTTTTTTTGCATATTTGGCCCCGCCCATGGCACCCCAGGGGTGGTAGAGCCATGAATTTCACAATTTAGATTTTTTTCACCATAGAGATGCTTCACACCAAAAATGGTAAAGATTGACCTGGTAGTTTCCAAGAAGAAGTTAAAAATGTAAAATTGTTAACGCACAACCACGGACGAAGACCAATTGCAAGAGGTCACTCAGGTGACCTAAAAATATTCATTATATTTTGACTGCTGTACAAGCATATAGTGACCATGGTTACATGTCATGAAAGAGCAAATATAAATGTACATATTGGGCTCTTTTATATAATTAAAGTGATAAGGAACAAAGAAACATAAATGAAAAAAAAATCTATTGTGTTAGTGACAGCAGTAAATAAGATTATTAATACTCATCAACATACAAAGGGAGGTAACTCATTTAGAGTTTAAATTGTTCAAATCTTTCACACACTATGGATTATGGGTCTTTGAAGTTGGCAGCAAACTATGACAAATTTGTGTGGAAAATAAGGAAAATTAATCAACTTTATAGTTAATGTAACAATAAGATGTAAGACTCTTCCAATAAAATCTGTATGTCTGAGACACGTTTTCTTTTTCAATAACCATGACAGAAAGAGAAGTACATGTACATACAAGTACAGATATTTCTGACAGAAAACCACAGGACTAGCTAAGATCAAATTTATTTTCAAATTAGAACATACTAGCATGCATCATCCTTCACCACATATCAGATTATCAAATAGCTGTAGAGCTGTACCTCCATGGGTAATTCCCATTCATACAAAAAACTATATTATTATTGTCCACAAAAAGTTGCAGATGGTTTTAGACTTATTAAACTAATTAAGGAATTTATTCTTTAAATACTTTCATACCGAAAAATTGTTGAGATATTTTCTACTGATTCACCACTTTACTTGTTTTAAACATTTTCCTAAACACCCTAACTGACCTCAGAGAGTGAAGTACATTAAATTCACATCGAGATCGAGAGTCGCCATTTTTACCAGTAAACAAAGATTACCACTTCACCTTCTGGGACTAGTGAGGGTGTTAAAAGATATAAGATGCAAGTAAAGATATGACATCTTAAGTAAAATGTGTCAAGAATTTGATATTGATGGTAAAATTTTACAAAATATTTTCCTAAATTAGGTTAATAAGTACAAAACCATGCGCAACTTTTTGTGCACAATAATTATACAGTTTTTTGTATGGATGGACAACAGCTCATTAACCCAATTTTTGCGAGATTATCATCAAGGAGTTAATTGGGTTGCAGAATTTATCTAATTCTAGCATAAATAGAAAGAAAAAAAAATAGTCATTTACTAATCTAGAACTTTCTTCTCCACTGAATTTAAAATAAATAAACTTATTTTATTTTTCAAGAGTTACTTTGTGATAAAAAAAAAAAAAAAATACAATTAAGTGCCAATTTTTAAAAAATCAGAGATACAGATTTTAGTCCTGTTTGATACTGCATTATTTTTTGAACTACAATTTCTGAATTCTATAAATGAAAGTCCTTTAAAAGTCAAAATGAAAAAATGAATAATTTATTAAACTCCAGACAGAAATTTAAAATCAATAATTTTTTTTGTCTGAAAATTCAGTGCAGAAATACGATACTACACAGAACAGGAACTTGTTGAAGCAGTATCAGGCAGTGTAGGAAGAACTCACATCATCGGCAATGTCATCCTCAAACATGTGACGAGAACATCGCTTTCTCTTGGGTTCCACATGTTTGACTCTTTCGTGGTGTTCGTTGAAAGGATCTACAACAACTTGCTCGGTGCCTTTGATTTCACAGCGACAGAATGGACATCCTTGTCCATCTGAGTCCTGAAGTTTGAGAATGAAAATAAATGTGTGCTTCAAGCATAAAAATATTAAGCTTAATGGAGGGCTGTTAGGTTGGGGGTTAAACATTGGTAACTACAATCACTTATCATGTATTTGGAATATGCATATGCATTTGAATTCTATTTATGGCAGTGTGAATTTATTCACAGATTAACATGAAAATGCAGTCAGTAAAATGGTTGAATCACAATACTGTATTGTGTAATCTTAAAAAAGACACTTGAGTGACATTCGATGCCGCGTACGGTAATACAGCCAGTATATCCTGACAGTGTGCCAAAAGGAAGTTTCCACTTTGTATGTAATAAGTTTTTTTTAGTTAAAAACTAGGTCAGACTCATTTTTACAGAGACCTGGTAGCATCAGTTAGCATCATCACATAACTAAATATGTGTATAAATATATATAATAGCTAAACTCATTATTTTTTGGCAAAGTTTATATACATGTTGACTTCATGCAATTTGCATTTTCATATCACAAAATGCTATTAACTAATTTTTTTAATAAGGTAATGAAAGTAAAAAATGAGCTAATAATATTCTGCAGTTTCAGTGGCCTACATATCATCTATAAATAATGACCTAATGAACAATATTTCCCTTCAAGTAAAAGGCCAAACCCAATTATGACTCTTGTTTAATGGCTGCTTAAATTGACTTAATAATTATTGTTACTGAGTGGCCTTTACTTACTGGTATTCATGCAACCACAATAACTGCACATTTCATTTAGTATGTTATTAGAAAAAGTTCAAAAAAATATAGATATTTTTCAAAATTTCTCTTTAAATAATTTGATACACTTTTATTAAATGAAAACAGAAAACTTTTAATTTACTTTGAATTCATAAAGTTTAAAATCAAATGCTAATTCTGCATCTGCCTCCAGAAAATCTCAATGCAATTGATACATGTATCTGAAAGGTAATTACAGTATTTCTTTGAAGATATCAATAATTCCTTGTCTATGTATATGTACAGTTAATATATTCCATGGCTACATATATCTTGTCACTCCTAACAGCTGAGTTTTCTGATGCCTGGCAAAAGGTATCAACAGGTATAGCAAAGATTCTGTCTACCTGTTATACTACTGAGATAGTCTACTTAGAGATTAACCACTGTAAATTCGAACATTTATTTCCTCATAGGATAAGACCATGTTTAAACAGTGTTGGACATTATCTCTAATAAATAAAACAGTAGGTTTTGCTATTTTGTACATTACACATCCTCACTAAAAAGTCCAATCAAAAACCTTTTATCTAAAAGATATACCGGGGTACCATTAAGAAACTAAGAACTACTTGTCCAATTTTAATTTGTACCAGTTGCCCTTTAGTCAGTGGACAATTTTGAAAAAGGGTTAATTCGAAAAGATTCTGGTAAGTTAAACTTGTTAACACCAAAATGTATTTGGCTATTTTTCTTCTAAAGTTTACCGGTAACTGGGCATAAATACAAAGCGTAAATAATCTCATATATACCCCTAACTGTAAAAAACCAATTCATCCAAGCCTTCAATTTTTTAAAAAAAAAATTCTAGCCATTTTTGCAAACAGTTTTCCTATCATATGCATGCTACATCCTTCCTTCTAAATTTAACAGGATGTGTCTTAAGCACGTTGTTTACTCAGGGTTTGAGTTTTCAAATTTGGATTGAAGTTTCAAGTTCAATGTCATGAATAAAATTTGTTCTTAAACCAGAAAGTATTATTGAAATGAATTATTATTGATATAACATTCGATATTTTTACTATATTATGGAATTGGGCTCAAATAATATTGGACTTTAAGCAAAATAGGGGAAATTTGGACTAATTTTTTCATATTTTGTTTTTTACTTAAATATTTTTGACAGTACTATAATATTAAAAGTTCAGATTTTATTTGTTAGTTAACATAATTCTGCATGCTTTCTGTTGGTTTTATCATACTTTTTCATTTATATATATAACACACAATAAATGGTTTATCATTCTCATCAGTGGAATTTTTTTTCATTCTGAGTAAACTTAATCCTTCAAAATTTATTCAGAATAAAAACTTAAAAGGATATAAATTTTTGTGACAGAAGATCTACTTCGTAGACATCTTTACTAAAAGGTCTTTAAAGAAACCAATATAAAAAACTTTTTGATAAAAAAAACTATTAAGCAGCATACTCTTAAATGAGAACTTTGCCATAATATGTATTAAAAGAAACCTCAACCAGACTATTTGTTTCCTTCCAAAGCCTGATACATGTATAAAAATCACCACTAAACTCTCAAACGTGTGACGCTGCAAAATGCATTACCTGCCACTGTGTTAAGCATGGTGTGCAGAGGAGATGACCGCAGGGTTCTATTCGAATATCCTTGTCATTTTCAGCACAGATTTTGCAAAGCTGGAAAGTGGACCCCATTTCGCAATACAACTCGTACTGCTCCTGAGTAACTTTAATGTGATCCTCTTCACAATCCTGGACAAGGAAACTCAGGTCAGGGTTAATGGAGCGTCCATCGGGATACTTGAAGCTGCAATATTATAAATGGCAGAATAATGTATTTGTTATACTCAAGATGAAGAAAAATGCTTTAGAGGCCTCTAAATACTTTATCCTGTATGGGATTTTACAATTAAAGTGTGAAAAATCATTTTAATTTTCATACTCAGTTAAGGACTTGGATACTACCCGGTATTCATATCTTGCACAAAGGGAAAGAACTCTGGACTACATTAAGAATGCATTTTTGAAATTCTGCAAAATGTGTGACAACCTCTAAAAATGGGTCTATTTGTCCAGAAAAGATGGGAAATTTACAATTTGTACAATTAATTTTCTTCTATCAGAGCTGTAAGTTTAGCAATTTTATCTTAAGTAATTTTGAGGACTTGGATAATTTTAAAAGTTTTGCAAAAAGGGAAACAACTCTACATTGAGAATGAATTTATAAAATTGTAAAAATTGTGACAACCTAAGATAATGGTCAATCTGTTCTAGAAAAAGGGGAGATAACTTACAATCCTTCCCTCTGGCCGTCCAGCAGAGCCTGACAGAGAGACTTGTTCTGAGGAATGGTCTGTAAGATTTGGCCCTCTACTGTCACATAGCCAATGGCCCACTGCCCTAGTCTTGTGCAGCTCAGTCGAAAGACGTAACTGTATCAAAACGACAGTACAAAGGTTTATACATGTACACAAGTACTTCCATAAAATGAATCAGAAAGCTATAATATTGTTGTATCTTTTATATCTATGATGAAACTATAAATATATGTATGGTAGTTTCAAAGCATCAGAGCTAACAAGTATTAACATAGTGTCATGTTTGTATAGTAGTGTTCGTTTATTCATCATTTCTTATAAAAATAACATTCCATGAAACATTTGTCAAATATCTATTTAAAATATTCTGTGTTCTATAACCTCTTTTATAAAATGTTGACAATGCACACTATTATATAGCACAGACTGGGACCATGCAACTTTGGTCGTGTACATATATATCATCTGAAAAAAGAGTTTCCTCTTCCTCTTTGTTAAAAGAGCTTATACAATATTAGGCTTCATTCTACAATGAACTTCATTCCAGGACAGAGAGTAATGGATGCATACCTTCCTGGCTTGGTGACATATTTCTGAAGTCTAGCTTTGACTTCATCATATGTTAAAAATGCTACGTAACCAGGGTGGGTAACTGCCAATACATTCCAGTTCCGTAGTAAATTGACCCACGGCTGGAAAAGTCTGAAAAAAAATAAAAAACCAACAGTAAAATTTATGCTGAAATGTATAATCTGTAAGGTTTTATTAGGCAGGCAATAATGTCAAATTATTATTTCAAAGTATAATTACTGTCTAAGTATGAGTCAACTACCTTTTTAATGACCAACCTTACAAATTTATCGAGAGAGAGGAAGAAATTCAGAGTTTCCTGCTCTTAAAATTAATGACGTAATCATCTAAATGGAACTTAAAATCTCATTTAAAAATGATCTGTTATGCATCATGTTTAAGTTGAAAAGGAAACTTATGCAGTACAAAAAAAAAGTCTTTATCAATAATTTCCATGTAGCTCTTGAACAATTAATATTTTAAATCATCATATTTGTCAATAAATGCCATATTTTAAAGTCTAAGTGAATGCACTATTCTCAGTCATACCTTGTTCATAAATCGAACACAAAGACCTAGATATAGTCATTTAGAACCATTTTAACAAGAGCTTGGACTTTGGGTAGTTGGTGTCAAACTGCAATGTGACTAGGCCTGTCTTTTTCATTGTAGGCCACTCAGCCATTCCTCTTTGAAATCAAGATTTGTCTGGCTTTTGAGCTAAGACTACTCAATCGGTGTATATTTCACTTGAAGCCAGCATCATTTTTAACTTGTTTTGACGCAAGAAATAGATAGTTACGTCCTACTGAAAGTCCAAGGCCTTGTTAAAATGGTTCTAATACAACTGGGATCAATGGTGGATCTAATCAATATAAAAATATTATACCATAATTTCATTGTAGCTCTTACGCAATTAATAATCAGACATTAATTGACAAATATGCCATGATCTATAGTCTAATTCTTTAATTGAATGCATTAGTTTTCTTCATACCTTGTGAATACATCGAAGTCAAAGACCGAGATATAGTCATTGCAGGTCAGATCAATGGTGGATTTCAATGCCATAGCCTCCAGTGGAGAACTTATTGGGTGCGCCTCGTGCAGGGTCTGTCGGAACATCTTCCATGATACAATGGTCCTAAAAATGAGAACAAAGACATGAAACTAAGGGTACACAGGAGGGACAACAATGGGACGGTACATCAAGACCTGGCCCTGTTTGTCTCTATAGTTTAATCAACCAACAAATGCAACACTGGTCTTGTTTGCTTGACAGCATTTATGACTTTTCTTAGTTGTTAGTATACAGATATTCAATTTTTCTGTCAACTAAGGCAAACAGTGTGATCTCTCTAACAAGATGTACCTGTAATCCTGTATGTATACTTTTCTTGGTTTTTAGATGGGTGATGGTGACCAGAAGAAGTGGTAGAGTTTTCAGACAAAACAAATATTAAATGTCTAATTCTTCAGATATTTGATTTATTAAGAATTAAAATTTTATATATCTCTTTCATTGATAAATACAATCATGCTGCATAATTCTAAATCAAAATTTATGTTTAAATGGCCTTTTTATAATCTTTTCGATATACCGTGGTACATGATATATAGTTTATCACGATAATCTGCATGAATGTTCATAAATTCTCTGCAAAATTCTAGGGCTTGATTATAGATAAAGACATGCAAGAAAATTAAAGATTACTGATGCAGTGATCTGAAATTTTATCAGAATTTTGAGCAACCCTGTAAATGCCCACACATTTTTAACACAGGAAGTTGATTAATGTAGATAAATAGATACCGAATATCTTTTTCTATATCTCTAATTCTGTCATGGAAATGAAAATCAGGAACTTTCTACATTTGTCACTCATTAAAATCAATTCCAATACATTACTATATTCTTCCAACTGAAAAAAAAAACCCTACAGTAGGAAATATCAATCAGCTTTGCAGAATGTAAACCAAAAAATAAATCAATGTAAATAAAAATGCATATTAACCAAAAAAAATTCTTGGAAGAGTTTCTGAATGAGATGAATGGTGGGAAGATGTTCAGCATCTACACCAAAGTTATGTAAGTATAATCAGACGGACTTGATGCAGAGCCTGCTATACTTTTGATTGGTTCAAAGAAAGAAGTGCTCAGTGTGGCAGTGGCGGCAACCCGGGCCACTCCCTGTGAATCCGCTGAGTAATTCATCATTAAGCAGGAATTATGTGTGTTGTCTCGGGCTCTTGGGCCTCAGCATCAGAAAAACCAATGAATTATTAAGTGTGTGTACACAATGTAGAGGAAAAAGCTTAATGAGAACCAAACCCAGCTTTTATCGACAGACATCTCTTTTTAACTCTTAATTCATATAGGTACACTTTATAATCCTTTTATACTTTCAAGGTTCTTGCAGACATGACTCAATCATGAATTTGCTGAAGAAGGAAGGTTTATTATTTCATTTACTCTATATATTCAAATTTATGAAGATATTTTTTGCCCAACTTTTTTTTTATTTAACTGCAACTATATATTTAATTTCATAGTATGATAATGCCTGGGTAACTTTAGAGTCTCTGAGGTAATTCTTTGGAGGTGACTAAGATTTACGGCCAATTCTTGTAGGGGAATTTATTATATATATATATATATCAACCAAAATAAGTAGTGGTAATTTATGGACCTGTATTCTTCTATCACATCACAAGCAGACTTTCTACCTCATTGACATTTAAGAAAACAAAACTGTGTTATCAAGTACTGTGTGTGTACATTCTCCTTTTTTCTACCATTGTAAGAGCCTATATCCTGATTCCTCCACTTGATTGTGTCTACAAATGGCCGAGCAATTATTATTACACTTCTTTCTCTCTCTTTTTTTTTTTACTTCTAGACCATGCTTGAAAAGATATCAATTATAATAGAATCAATAAAAACAAGTGATTTCACACATCGAATCCTTTGAAAGACCAGGAAGATATTGAAAAACTAGTACATGCAAATTTAAACGTAGAGCTTGGGCTAACATTTCGTATAAAATAAAGCTATCTGTTAAAATAGAATTAGACTTTTTAAAAAATAATATACACTCTAACCTATAGAAACATTTTAGAGGTGAATATGTGCCAGTATATACTTATGTATAAGTCATTTAGATGTAACTCAGAGAGAAACAAGTCTAGACATCAACACATCTCCAAACTGAGCTTCCTTGTATGATATCAGTGATTTTGTTTACAACAATACACTTCTGTACATGTATTCAATATACATACACAATTACTTACTTTACTGTCCCACATCCACAAAAAGTGGACACTGTAATAATGGTTAACAAATCTATACACACTAATATTTAAAGATCTGATGCAAAATAACTGGTACAGATAGGTCTGTGCATGACAATTTCTCTGCTATTGTTGTGCATATAAGTAATTATAATTATGTACTTAGTTACTGGTGAAAAGCAAACTATACATAACATTGTGTACTTTTCTTATAAGATTCTTTAAAATATGTATACATACTAAACAGATATCTTCATTATTATTTTAAATATTCTCAAATTTTGAAACAGTATACTTCATCATAAAAACAACGAGGGTGATTCAAAGAAGTTCTGAACCAGTACTTGATAATCAAGTTTCAGTATCAGTATAAAAAATTAAAATAGTTGGTACTGAGTCATCGGCTAATTAACAAATTCTGTGAATTCAGTTAGCTCAGCAAGTGTATATATGTGCATAAAACATGCACATGTTTATTGAAAAATGATTTTTCAATAAACAGTTTTGTTTAAAATATTTAAAAGAAATTTGTGAGCATGCTAACATTTTCTGGGTGAATAGATTCCAAATATTGAATTTGATGTCATGATCTAAGATGCGACATCTAGAAGAAATTTTGATAAAAGGTTCATGAAGTAAAATGAAAATAAAAATGAAGAGAATGTTACACACTCAATTTTTTATTTTTTTTTAGTAAATCTATCCAATGGTCAAACTTTAATAAATATATAATTTACAATGTTACTTTTACACTGAATAGAAGGCCATTCCATGTAACATGTTTTGATACAGTTTACTAGATAGACCCATAAGAGGGCACTTTTAACCAACAAGGAATCATTCAGAAAAGAAGAAGTCTTTAGCAGATAACATGTATAAATTTTTCAAAATCAAATATTTTTTTTATACATTCTATCAAGCTAATCGAGGTAAAACTAAGTAATATTTAATTTCATTTCCTTGCAAAAATAGAAAATTAGATCTGAATTTAAATACCCTGGTACCAGTAGGTTATTGCAGAATGAGATAAATATATATTTTAGATACATAAAGTTGGTGGATTCAGATAGTTGCCCAGGAGTTATTCCTCAAGTCACCCAGTGTGTCATGAGATTAGATAGAGGCCCTCTGTACATGTAAAACAGAACAACTTATCCTTTACCACAATGACACAATTGTTTTAGCTCTTATCAATCCCTTATGGTCCTCAACCTGACTCCAAAGTGTACAGGGATGTACCTTTGTGTGCAATGCCAGAGTAGTGTCAAAATAATACTTAATAAACCATTGTCCCTGTATTCTAGTTGGTAGTATATTGTATCTGTGTACTGTATAGTTATATAATATACTGTGTGTGTTAAATGTGAAGTATTATATTTTGCAAATGTAGCTACAAAGCCTGATACAGAGATTCACCTACCTTTAAGTGATTGTTATTGCTAGGAGGCTATAGCTAGACAACTGTAGCTCTACAGGAAAATTGATAGACCACAGAACTACAGTTTTATGCATGCTAAACATCTTAATGTTACAGTGTACTTAAAAAATGTGCTCTTTGCACATGGCTAATTTTACCACTGATGTAAATTGATCTGCCTCTGAAATTCTTTTTAAAAACCCTTACTAGCCCAATTAAGTGATATGCAGTTTGTTTACAGGTAAAAATGGTGACTGGATCAAAATCAAACACTCTTAATTTTCTAAAGTTGGTGAGAATGTTTTACGAGAAAGCACAAGGCAAGAGAAGGTACAAATTCAGCAGTAAATTGTCTAAAGAATACTTTGGTATCAAATAATATTTCCACTGAATGTGTTAAGAAACTTGGCTAATATGAGTCTAAAACTAATGCCCTTTTCAGTAAAACATAAATTGCAGGCTCTGAATGGAATTGTACATCTACATTACAATCTGTCAACCTTTTTCTCATAGAGCTACAGTTTTGCAACTACAAGTGAGCATGTATAATGTGTCAACACCTCTGTGCATTCATGTTTTAACAGTTACTAGTCTCCTTAAGGTTTGGAGGATCTCATGTCAATGCCTATAACCATGATAACATCTAATGAATTCTCAATACTAACTACTTCCTTAAAATGACCACTCTCTATATGGTTTACCAAGCCTAAGATTAAAAGAAATAACCATTTACAGCTCCATCTGTAAAGGGGTGGGAAAATAATGACGGACCAGTCTGGAATTCAAACCCAGGCCCCCTGAATCTTTGGTCAGGTGCTCTACCAACTGAGCTATATGGCACTGCACCATTATTCGAACTGGTCTGACTGTCACTATCATTTGCTCCCTGAGAGAATAAACCCAGCCTTACCGATCTCCAAATGATTTTCGCCACCACTCTGCTGCATCACTCTTTGTTATGCGAAAATTGTCCCCTGCAAATTGTCCATTTGGATATATTGCCTTAAGCTCTGCTAGCATGTGAGAAAACACCAATGATAGTTTGGTTAAATTTCGTCTGTAATGTGAATTTTCATCAAACATTTTCTCTTTCCCTTCCTTGAAAAGTTTTATTGTGGCTTTGCACTTGTTCATGAGATTTTCTATAAACACTCGGAAGTAGTCATTTTCATTCAAAGTATTTAGTTTATCGTCGTGTTTATTGTAAATTAATCGAAGATGTTGGTAAGTATCTGGTAATAAATCCAAAATGAAAGGAGGACTGTTTCTCAGATTCATTCTTGGATGTTGACACAATTTCACTACTCTGTCCATCAATTTCCATGATTTTTCGATCGTCTTTTTATCAACAACAAGTTTGGGTGTGGCGAGTACTCCCTGAAGAATTGATCCGATCATACCCCCAAAATTCTTACTCGGGGCGTTACGATTCCGATCTTTGGGTCCCATCGCCATTTTGCTGGGGCAGCTTCCTGGTTCAATACCTCATTCTCACATTTTATGTTCCTAGTTTCCGTTGTACGGTCATGTGGTAATGGGGTAAATAAAGAGCTGATAAGAACTGAAAATAGAACAAACATATATATCTATAACACTTATCACTTAAGATGCATTATTTGAATATTTTTACGTATATTTTATTTGATAAAGGAAATAGAAATATTTTACGACACCTTACATTTCAATTTACGACAACACGTCAAAAACATGGCGGACGGAATTGATGACACTAGCTGGTAAAGTGGTTAACTGTGATTTTTCATCGTTTTCTTTGATCAAACCCCCAATATATCACAGAATATCTCTTCAAAGCAGTCTTTGTAAAATTTGAAACAACCTAATTATTTTTTCACGCATAGCTTTAAGCTTATTGGTCATGCAAATTTTGACAGGTCTGTTTGATCATGTGACCAGTTACATTTTTTCCAATAAACTTTATAAATAGGTGTTATAAATGAATCAATTAATTTAATCGGGATTTATTAAATATTTGTCAGTCAATTAAATACGATTCCATTCTTGATATACATATATGCTTCCTGTACAACCGATGGATATAGGCCAACTGATATTCTTTAGATATACAAGGGACCAATAAGTCTTGGTTCAGATTCGGCCAAACTAATGAACTTGATATTCTGACTTCACTAAATTTTTGGGCAGTTCTTTATAAATCATGCTCAGAAATTCTGTCCCATCTTTGGTGGTTTGTTTCTCTAAAAATTGTTATATTTGTGTGTCTCCTCCAAATATTTACTTTTATTGTGAAGTGAGAATTCCGGCATAGAAAGGTGTTTAAATTTACTTTAATACAATTTTATCATGAAGTAACATATCAAAAGAAAAGCAACAGTAAAAAACCCAGAAAATAAAAAAATCAGAGTCAATTTCTGTGGTCTTTAAAGGGGCATGATCACGATTTTGGTCTAAAATTACTTGTCCGATTTTAATGTTTACGATGCTTCAGTAAGGCATTTTTAAAATTTAGATTTAAAGAAAATAAACATTGATTTTTACATACTCTCGGAAATGGCCGGTCAAAAACGGGTCTCGGGGTTTTAAGAACTCTGTCGTAAATATGATCAGATCAGGGTTATTAAGTACAAATAACAATTCTAGAATAATTTCAAGATAGGTTTTATAACGATATATCTGGTAAAATCATGGATATAATATATAAGTATAAAGTTATAAACGTCCCAGGTATTTTAAAGAATTTCCAATATACTTTACATATACCATTATTTCAAATTTGCTTTTTTGAATATATGGGGCACACACTCCATTAAAAAAAAACAGTATCAAACACATTTATTTTGAACATTTGAACATTAATTACTTTTCGATAAAGTCAAATGCTTGTTTCTTTAAACATTGATTGATGGACTATACACATGAATTAGGTATAATAAACGCCTGATTTTACACAGTCTCATTTATTTTTTGGTTTTATCTGATAATATTCGAGTAGTTAATTATACAGAAATCAATTTACCAGTCAAGAGGTGTGAACCTCCCCTTTTGTTCACCAGACCCATATACCATGTGTATACATACCCCAGATACACATGTGTCTGGAGCAGTAGCTTCATTAGTTTACCCGTTACCTGTGTTTCGGATCATTGCGTGTTGAGTGCAATTATGTTATCAAAAAATGAATAATAAACATCTCTGTCCATGCAAGTGTATTGAAATCATCGGTAAAAAGGCAACGAGAATAGCAAATTTTAAAATCCTTACAAAGAAATATGACTCTAACAAAATACATACAGAAACGACATACAATAAAATTTAACGAGCTGATTAATACATGTACTTATATGATGTAGGATAATTAAAACATTGTCAAGATTTATTTTAAAAAAAAATCAATTATCTGCTCTTCTGAAAACAAACCTTGACTGCTTCACACCACCTTCCAAAAATTTCACAAAATTGTTCAATAATCTCACAGGACGTAGGTTCAAAATACCAGTAAAAAATCTTTTTCAAGCTGATTTGTCTATCTTTTTATTCATTTTAAGCACAAATAAACAGTTCCTAATGTTTCACTCATTCGTTTTAGGTCTGTATCTGGAATTTGTACTTCAGTATTCAAAATGTTATAAACAAACAAATTAAAGCTTTGTTTACATAGCAAAGAATTGTTAACTCTGTAACTGACTTATAACTCAACAGATGATACTCAAATTTTGGTTGCCTATTAAAAGATTTTTAGTCGTTTCGGCCTTTCCCACGTTTAACCCTCGATATGTTCGGACCCTAGTAGCTACGGCCCTTAGTAGTTACGTCCTTAGCTGTTTCAGCCTATGTTTTATTATATATGTTTTATTATAGAGATATTACCTTATTTTCGGATGTTTTATATATTATAAACAATGTGGGACATGTAAACAAAAACAGGGCGCAAGCCTTGTTTACATGATAAAGAATTCTGAGCCTTGTATCTTGCTTATAACTTTATCCTTGACTCTCAAATCTCACATGATCATTAGAAATACATTCCTAAAGTAAAGCATTGTATAAAATAATAAAAACAGTAAAATTGAATTTGACTAAAATCCTGACCATGCCCCTTTAAGAAAGGGATTTAATAGATAATTAAAACTTCATTGGAGTTATTGTTTTGCACATTTTATTCAGCTTACTTGTAATAAGCAGCCCTAATTATTTCATGAATAATTTCTCAAATAACTGTTTGGATAATAAAATATCTGTGAAAAGGTAAAGCAAGACATCACAGGCAATACGTCCCATGCTTCTTTTAGATCACCCTTTAATGTTAATAGTACCTAAAGGGAACATAGTTAGATGCACTTTTAGCTCAAATTTTAAAAATCTTATTTTCAATAATTAGTGGTAATGTCTAGTAAGATGACCTTGGACATTTCAATTGCGTTACAAAAATTTCTATGCCAGAAGTCAAGTTACAAGCAAGATACAAAGCTTGTAATTCTCTTTTATGTTAACTTATTTTTGTTTACAAATAATAAGTACAGCTATAACCATGCCTTAAACAAAATAACTTAATTGTGACAAACAAGATAAAGTCTTCATGTTCATAAAACTTTATGCTGGTAAACAAGAATAAGCAAGATTTGAATGAAACTTTTACCAATGTAACACATATGTAAATACAAAGAAGACTCAAACATTTGTGTCCAATGAAACAAACAATTCTGAACTCTGTTTCACACATGTAACTTCTTGTCTAATGACAGTCATGTTTTGCTGAAGCATTGGAAATGCCAATGTTAAACATTCTATAATTAAAAATAAAAGGAAAAAATATTAAAAATTTTTGAGCTCATGTCTTGTCTATGTCCCTTAAAAAATTGGCTATGTTGATAAGTATTGTATGCTGAATTATTTCTTATTGTTTATAGGGTAACAGACCTTGAAACAGCACTAGTTGAAAGCTGTGATTTTGGAACTATAAGAAATATCTGTAAATGTCGGACTGTTCCTGATCATCTGAGAGCAGAGGTTTGGCAGGTAATGAATATTTATTACCGGTAGTTTATTGACTGTAATGTGGCTTGAGACAGTGTGAAAAATTGTGCAATTTGTTTAAGTATCTTTCTTTAAAACCTTGTGACATTTTAGAAATATTTTAGGAGACGGTCTTCTTTGTGATATGTTTGTTGCAAATTACATTACATGATTAAATACAGTAAAACACGCTTATAACGAAATGCCAGGGACAGGCAATTTTGCTTCATTATAAACGTAATTCATTATATCTGTCAAGTATAAAAGTTAAAACGTAATTAATTCACAAGGAATGAAAATCACTTTGCTGTAAACGTCAATATATTATAAGCGTGTTCACTATAACTGTGTTTGACTGTATTTTGATATCATAGATTTCATTGGTACAAACACAAATAACCTAAGCCTGGAAGTTATAGTACATTTTTACAACTATCGATACGTAGAAATTTTTTTTTAGGTTTAAGACTTAATGGTGGGTCAAATCAAACTAAAGTTGGTCATTCTTTTTTATAACATACAATATTATATTGGTCATTTCAGATCTGCCTTAATGTCCAAAATAAAGGGGATGCTCTCAGTGCATTTGATGGACTGTATGATCTGGATGAACAAGGAATTATCAGAGAAGATTGCAGAGCTCTAGTTGGTATGGTCATAATGTGACAGTTACTTTTGTAACTTTATTATCAAACAAAAAAACCAAAGATACCAAAAATTTCAAACTGGCGTAGTAATTATATTATATTGAGGAACATGTCAGATTTTACTAAATTTATACAAGATAATTAGCACCTTCCCATCTTTGCTAGCCAATTTTTTTCAGTCCACACCACTCCCCATAAACATGGACTGAAAACCCTTAGCTAGCAAAGATGGCACCTTCCAGATTAAAGAAAATTGATAGAATGAAATAGTTACAGTATTTTTTGCTTTATTTGTTACAGACAAGCTGGGCAATGAAGAGGAAGACAAGGTGTCAATAGTCAGTGATCTAGAATCTATTGTGACATTTTTTTCAAAATCCAGAAATGAAAAATATTCATCAGAGAATGGATGGCTTGAAGTCATACAGCCACTGTTAGCTCTTAAATTAAGAAGAGCCCAGATTTACAACTGCTTTTATTCCATAGTGAACAAGTTCATTCCTAGGTAAATATGAAGGTTTTGAATAATATTTCAAGGATAAATGTTACATGAGTCTATGCTGTGCCCAAAGTTAATGTTTCCGCCACTTTTTTTCTTTTCAATTTTTACAAAAATACCTGTGAAAGATGTACAATTGAAACCAATGAACGAGAAAAAATGAAAGATTCCTTCATTGACACCTCTGGCTCATCTACATTTTCACCTAGAGAAATTCACACAAATGAAAACAAATTTTTTCCAGAAATTTATGATGGGAAATGTTGACAATTTTTCTCCACTCAGAAGTCACTTGGAATACTTCACAGTTTTTTCAACGATATTGTCCGGGTACTTTTATGTCTGTTGCATAGCAAAATCCCTATAGACTTTTAATTCAAAGGGAAGATGGAGAGATGTAGTAAAATAACATCTCTTTTTGTCCCCCGCCGCAACGCGGTGCGGGGACATAGAAATGCCGGGCGTCCGTCCGTGTGTCCGTGGGTCCGTGTGTTCGTGGGTCCGTGGGTCCGTGTGTCCGTGGGTCCGTGCGTCCGTGTGTCCGTGCGTCCGTCCGTCACACTTTTTTGTAAGCGCTCTCATGCCAACAAATTTTGCCGGATTTTCATTAAATTTATACCAAATGTTTATATCACTATTATCTTGGTCAAGTTCGAAAATCAGCATTGGTCGATACTTTTTGTTGGAGTTATGGGACTTTGACCACAATAATGACTCCGTTTTATCAAAAAATTGACCTTGTAAGCGCTCTCATGCCTACAAATTTTGAAGGATTTTCATTAAATTTATACCAAATGTTTATACCACTAATACCTTGGTCGAGTTCGAAAATCAGCATTGGTCGATACTTTTTGTTGGAGTTATGGGACTATGACCACAATAATGACTCCGTTTTATCAAAAAATTGACCTTGTAAGCGCTCTCATGCCTACAAATTTTGACGGATTTTCATTAAATTTATACCAAATGTTTATACCACTAATACCTTGGTCAAGTTCGAACATCAGCATTGGTCGATACTTTTTGTAGGAGTTATGGGACTTTGACCACAATAATGACTTCGTTTTATCAAAAAATTGACCTTGTAAGCGCTCTCATGCCTACAAATTTTGACGGATTTTCATCAAATTTATACCAAATGTTTATACCACTAATACCTTGGTCAAGTTCGAAAATCAGCATTGGTCGATACTTTTTGTTGGAGTTATGGGACTTTGACCACAATCATGACCCCGTTTTATCCAAAAATTGACCTTGTAAGCGCTCTCATGCCTACAAATTTTGACGGATTTTCATCAAATTTATACCAAATGTTTATACCACTAATACCTTGGTCAAGTTTGAAAATCAGCATTGGTCGATACTTTCTGTTGTAGTTATGGGACTTTGACCACAATAATGACTCCGTTTTATCCAAAAATTGACCTTGTAAGCGCTCTCATGCCTACAAATTTTGACAGATTTTCATTAAATTTATACCAAATGTTTATACCACTAATACCTTGGTCAAGTTCGAAAACCAGCCTTGGTCGATAGACTTGATACTAGTTTGCCTGACCGGCGGGGGACCCAGGAATTCTATTCTTGTTAGTATAAAATTGCATCTAGACAACCAGGTATATGATACAAACAAAATTTGAATATGGCTCCTTTTTAGGGTAAACAATTACATGTAAAGCCAACGTTTTTTGCATACCAGTAGTCCTTCAATTTCAATTTTAACAGCACTAGAGATTTAAAAATGTGATCTATGCAAAATAAGAGCAAAGATACTTTGCATAGATTTTTATGCCTCCAACATATAATTGCCTGGGGCATCATTTCCATTATTTGTGTTCATGATGTCGGCAACTGTTGCACACATTCAACTCAAATTTGATATATGGATATGTCATAGTAATATGCCGGTCAATTTTAAATTGGGTCTAGCTCTGATGATTCTTGACAGAGTTATTCCCCTTGAACTTAGAAAAAAAGAAGAATTTTCCAGTTTTCCTGCACTAACTTTTGAACTATTTATAAAGTTGAAATTACATATGCAGATATAACTGTATTTTACAAGAAAATACTGGTCAAGTTCAAATTTTGTACAAGTCTGATGATTTTTAGTAGAATTATGCCCTTTGAACCAAAAAAAAAAGCAAACAACAATCTTCTGTGCAAATAAATGTTAAACTAAATATGACATTTGACAATTTTGTTGCCTGTGGTGATATTCATGGCATTACGACAAATCTAGTTTTAAGGAAGATCAAAGATTGATTTTATTTTGACAGAGATTGTGTGAAGGGAGGAAAACCTTTCCACCTGTTTCGCTTGCTTCTACAGTACCATGACCCCGAGCTGAGCTCTTTCCTGGACACGAAGAGGATACTACCCGACCTCTACTGTCACTCCTGGGTAACTAGTGCATGTTACATGTTTTTGTGCATGTAACATGTTATTGTGAAATGTTATTTCTCCATTGCATAGTGTTTAGCCTAAGGCAGTGATTTTGTTAGACTAAGTGCTTGTGTTGTCAGAAGAATTATTTAATGTATGTATAGTGGTCACAAACTTTGGTTTTTCTGTGTCATGATTTCCTTGATTCTTTTATTGATTAGTTGATTTACAAAGAAGAACACACTGTTACAAAATAAAGAAGTAAAAATCAATATGATAAAGAACTTTAAAGGGGCATGGTCACGATTTTGATCAAATTTTATTTTTTTGTTTTTATTATTTACAATGCTATAGGAATGCATTTATAATGATCAAATGAAATTTGGGTGCCAGTTGAGGAGTTTTAAGCAAGATACAGGGCTCACAATTCTTTGTCATGTAAACAAGGCTCGTGCCCTGTTTTTGTTTACATAGGTTCAATATACCGGTAAAAAATCTTTTTCAAGCTGATTTTTCTATCTTCTTATTCATTTTAAGCATAAATAAACAGTTCCTTACGATAAACAAATTCATTTTAGGTCTAAGACTGGAATTTTCACTTCAACATTCAAAATGTAAACAAAAGCTTTGTTTACATAGCGGAGAATTATAAGCTCTGCAACTCGCTTATAACTTAACAAACGACACTCAACTTTTGGTTGCCTATTGAAAATGCTTAACTGAAGCATTGTAAACATTCAAATTGAAAAAATAATTTTTGACCAAAATCGTGACCGTGCCCCTTTAAACTAGATTCAATATACACAGTATAATATAGGTTATAGATATGAAAATTCATATACATGTACAAATCATTGCCTAACATTTCAAAAGCAGATTGAGCATTTATACATGTAGTTTCATGTATTTCATTAGTGCTGAGAAAGAGAAAATATATTTTTCATATTATTAATTTTTATTTAAATTGCTTTGTAGTTCAGAAGTTTGTTTTCTGCACCATGCGACCTACAAGTTATACAAGTGATGTGGGATGTGTACTTTCAACATGGGGACCAGTTTCTAACTTTTTTCATGGCTCTTGTCATTTTGGTAAATGCAAGGTTGGTACTCAGAATCTGGTGAACCTTTTTTGTAGCAGAACAAGTTTGTCTAGGTCTCCCCAAAAAAATATAATTTTTCATTTATTCATTCACTTGTCTGTTATATTGGTATCACTATCTTTTTCAGAGATCAGATATTGACTGGAGAATTGGAGTCCAAACAATCAATTGCAGGTAACAGAAGACTGAATTCAACAATACCATTACCTGTATGAATAAAACTTAACCTACATGATACATGTAGTATAATATTTTCCCCTTTCATACAGAAATGCTGGCATCCTTTCCATCAGGACTGGAGGCTGAAGACATTGAGGACTTCTGTGCTTTAGCACAATACTACGCTTCTAAAACCCCACAGTCGTTTAGAAGGGTAAAGATTACTACAATGAATGAATTATTTTTCTGAGTTTTTAATCATGGATTTATTTTGTGTATGAAACAGTTTTCCTACTTAAAGTTATGTTTAGAAATATTAACCAGACCACAATATACAGTATATTATAAAATGATATGTGTAATATGGCATGCCAAATTTGCAAAAATTAGCTAAACATAAGTTTCACAGTGTATGGACTGTAAACCATAGTTAATGATGTTAATCTATATTTCATATCAGTAGACCATTGTTACCAGTAATCTGTTTCAGAAGAGTATACTATTATTAACACTGAAAACAATCCTTTGCAATTGCAAAACATACATGTAGTTTATCTGATATATATGGTTTCACCATTTGTAAACTACAGTTAACAATTCAAAACTGTAATTAACATTATGCCTGATATACATGATTAAATTAAGATTAACAGCTCCTAACTATAGTTAAGGAATGAGACTATAGTTTACAGGTGTTTGTCTATATTTATCAGCAAAATCTATCATAAATGTTTATTTACAGACAGATAAACATACATGTAGATTAGCATTCATAAACTATAGTTTCCAACATTAAATATGGTGTTACTGGTGAAAACTAGAGAGAACAAATCATTAACTATGTGGTTTACATAGTTTATGCTTTGTAAACTGTAGTTTACTGTTGATAAACATACATGTAGTTAATCAACTGTTAAACTATGTTTAGCTCATTTTTGTGAATTGGACATGCCATAGTTTTCTCAGTTTGATTTATTCTCAAGATACATTTAGATCATTTTCACATGCATTCTATATAATATTTAGCTCATTTGTGGATGTTGATAAAATGAGTAACCTGTACAGATAATGGATTTTGTTTTGCAGGATTACCAGAGTCCATTATTTGGTAATAATTTGATACCTGGAAAAAAAGAGGATCTACAAGTTTCACAGGCATTGTGTTTACCTGTGTCTGTGGCAGAACTTCTCCAAAACAACAACCTCGCAGGGGTAAGTACATGTTTTATCTTAAAAACTATTTGTTTACATGAATTTCTAATTTCTAAAATGATTAGTTATCGGTACATGACAGCTCAGAATTATGCTTCTTGAAATTCAAACAATAGGTGAAAAGTAATTAAAATTTTGATATTTATAATTTTTTGAAAAATTTTATGTATGTTGTGGAGGTGATAACTCCCAAAGAAGTACTGGTAATTCAATAAAAATAAAATGAGTTATTTTTGGTTCAGGGTGATGGTGTTCGGTATTTCGTGGTGGACTGTCGTCCCGCTGACCAGTACAACAGTGGACATTTGTCCACCGCATTTCATCTGGATGCTAACCTTGTAAGTGATTTGTTTATTTTTTAATGACTTGCAGATTGGTTTTCTATAATTTAAAAATTGATTTCTTTGTCAGAGGAAGAAGATTGCAATCTTTTTTTCAGAGGATGTCATGAAAATGAATTTCTTAAAAAAATGTTATATTTTGTATTACGGTAGATATAATTCTTAATGGATTTGATTTGTTATCTTGTTTGATTTATACAATTAGATGATTTATACAATTAGATGCTACAAAACCCAAAGGAGTTCAGCACTGCAGTACAGGCATTACTTGCTGCCAAGCAACAGTCCATCTCTTCAGGTCAGTGCCTAAATAGATATAGAGAGGGGACATATTGTAAATGCCCCCCTTCTTATGACTTTGTTTAAGGAAACTTCACTGGAGTACAGGACAATATTTTATGAGTAAGAGATATTTCATCAATAAATTCTAATAGTTTTGCAGCTTTATGCCTACCAATTAGCAATTTTTATTTAAGGAATCATTCTTTGAGTATTATGAGGTGATAATTTTGGTTGGGGCTTGATCTAATCCAACAAAGCCTGAAAGGCTTTATTATAGATTTGATCACACCCCGACCAAAATTATCACCTCATAATATTCAAAGAATGATTCCTTATTACTTATATTTATATAAATTTCAGCAGTTGTACAATTCAAATTAGAATATTTAGTATGCAAACCGTGCTTGCGCCCCAACAATACGTCTTTTAAATTAATTGGACTACATAGTACAAAATCAGTTCACAGTGTTATCACAGATAAAGACACTGGAAAATGTAAATATTTAACATGAAATTCAATTTGTATATGCAAGGGTAAAGAGCCTCTTACTGTTTGTAATGATACTAGTATATAGTTTTTTCTCCAACACAATGTGTTTCTAATCCCTTCCCCAATGCTCAGGAATAGAAAACACTTACGGTAACTTAAGGAAAAAAAATCACATATCATCTCAAGTCATAGGGCTTCTATACTTAAGCAACAGAATCAAAGTATAACATCTTGATATAGTAATACTGATAGAATAGAGGTGTATGGTATTGATATTTCTGCTTTATTTGGTGGTTGACCTTGGATTTTCGTTACTTCAGGCTCTGCTGCGGGAGGGGAACACCTGTGTTTTATCGGCAGTGGGAGGGAGGAGGAGGACCAGTATGTTCATATGGTTATAGCCAACTTCCTGCAGAAACACTACCAGTATGTCAGCTTTGCAAAGGGAGGCTATCAAAGTATGCACAGCAACAATATGTCAAGTATACAAAAAAGGGTGTAAATCCTACACAGTCATGTACAGTATGCGAATTTAACACCAGATGTGTCAGTGTTTTGATCAATGATCGAGGAGTATATTCAAGGAGTATATTGTTAACTTCCTGTCTGACCATCTGTCATTCTGTTCACAACCTTTAAACTTCCTTATACATGTAACTTATAAAGGAAGGAATTTTGATTCTTTATTTTTGGTGAAGTTTTATACATGTATGTGAATGAGAGCTAAGATATTTTTCACTCAAGTCTATTTTTTGCCCATTTTTATGAGGGGAAAAATATTGAAAAGTTTGTCGCTCAACATATGCCAGGCAATCTTAGCCCTAAAAAAGTAATAAGCAAGCATTTAAACAAATCAATAGAGCCTTTAAGCATTAAATTTGTCAGTGTGCCTTAAATACAAATTTTTAAAGAAATCTGAATGCTGTTTGCTCAGAACATTTCATCTTTGGCAAGGCTGACAACTTTTATTAGATGTCATCCCTGGATATCAAGCAAGTTTTCTGACAAGTTTCAAACACTTTACTATGCTGCATGTGAATTGGTATGGGTATATACTGCAGAAGATGAAGAATTTTCCCTATCGTTTAACCATGAGTTTAAGTTCTTAAATGTATGACTATATTTACTTTTAGATTAAAGTTGATTTGCATCTTATTAATACAGATGAAAATTTTGCACTCATCTTCAAGTCTTTTTTATCCTACTTTGTATGTGCAACTTCTCTCAAAAGTTTGCATGTTTAAAAATTTGCACAATGTGAAAAATTTGCATATTTTTGGACTACAGTTGATTTATCTGTATTTTTATTGTTGCAAGGTACATTGTGATTTTACTAAAACTGGTGAAATGTTTTGCTTGTTCAAGTGTGTTTTCACATTAATGAGAGAGAGAGAGAGAGAGAGAGAGAACACTTTAAGAATCTCTGTAATCTGTACACACAATCTTTGTAAACTGTATACACACACACTCATGAAATTCCCTTATCATAAACTTGAAATTCAGCATTACAATCACAACATTTCTGTTTTCAGGTTTACATGAACTGCTAAAAGATAGACTCTCTGAAGGCTTATCCAGTCACAATCCCAAACACTGCATAGTCTGTAACCCCGATGCATCACACAACTCTAGTGATTTGGAGAATGGCGAGGATTTTCACAGATCAGGAAAGGTAAAAAATTACAGCAAAGCTCCTTAGCTCCTCCTTGATAAACCTTCATGTCTTTAAAGCATACGATGTAATTTAGAATGTGATGTCATGAAGAATGCAACTCCTGATAAAATGAAAATTAATAAATTTTTACTTGATAAAAATCAATGTGAAACCTTATATAAATATGCCAATAATGATATCAGAGGTCTACATGTGTAGCAGAGTCTTGAGCTTACAGTGTCACACAAATCGCTCAATTTGCAGGAGGAAGAAAATGGGGAATCATTTTTTGGAAAATTAACCTCTACTGTCAAAAGCAAGTCAGCTGTAATGAAGCAAAAGCTAACAGATTATATAAAGAATGAACACCAAACACAAGAAAGGTGAGTCCTTTAATGTCCCCATCAAGCAGGTAAAAAAGGTAACTCCAAAGCACATGTCTGATTTTATTAAGTTCCCACAGAATATGAAAATGATTGTACATGTAGCAAGATAAGCATTTATCTGTTTGATAATATATGATCTTCAAAATTCAAAATCAGTATTGTTGAAATGCATTGAACGTCTGATGAGTCCATATAGAATGGAAATGTCTTTTCACACTTATAAGATACATATTTGGACAAAACTTGTACATGTAGTTCATGTTTTGTTTTGTGATTGTTCTCAGCAGGCATGTCAGCAATACAGATCGTGTGGGCAAGAGATATAGAAACATGGCAAATGTTTTCTCTATTGGAGATGATGACGATGGTAAAATTTTTACACTACAGTCATTGAAATACTTTACAATAGAACAAATTTTAAATTGTCTCTGATGATTGTGTAGTATGGTTGCTTCTTTGTGTTTTGTAGGTGATGACGTAGGTGAGAACTCTTCAGATGATGACAGAAAGGAGGTTGTAAATGTAGAAGTCTGGCTGAAGAAACCGGACATCAAGTACTCCTGTAGATGTCAAGAGGTCATAGGGAATGGATATATGTTTCCAAGGTCAGTCATCCTGACTCATTGAGTCATGTTGCTAAAGGTTAAGTGAATCACAGTAAAACATTTAATTTAGCTGCAACCAATCGTGGAAGAACATTAAAAATATTACCATGACAGATATCAGCAATTAACCAGTACCTTTTGTTGTAATGGTACAAAGCTAGAACTACTTATAATTCTATATTATTTTTATGCCCTCGCCATGAAATGGTGAGGGCATATAGTGTGACCCTGTTATGTCATTCTGTCCTTCTGTCATTCTGTCATCATTCACTTTTTGATCATTATCTAAACAACTGTTGCACACATTCAACTGAAATTTTATATATGGATGTATTTTATGAATATACAGATTGAGTTTGAACATGATTTTTGACAGAGTTATGTCTCTTGAACTGAAAAGAAAATGAGTAATTTTGAGGGATTTATAACTTATTCTGCAATCAATGAAATGTTATACATGTTCTAACTTTGGCATTTGAAATTTTGTCTCCTGCGAGGCCATTTGGGGTGTTATGACACATCAAGCATCAGTTTGAAATAGGTTGTTTTTTCATTTTCGACAAATTTTTATCTATTTAAAAGTATTTTGAATATAGTTATCACAGGTTGTTAAATCTTGTTTGATGTTTAACAATAATATTTTTTAATCTGGATGCTTTTTTTGCAGCCATTTACTGGTAACAGATACTCATTTATATGTGCTCCGAGAAATTCAAAACAGAAAGAACATGGCCCACATTCAAGCACGCCGAGCTCTAGGAAGTGTCGTGAAAATAACATCGAAAAGGAAACACCCAGACTTTGTGACTTTTAAATATGGTTCGGTTGATGGAGAGGAAATCCAGGTGACAGACATTGACAGATTCTTGCTCCCACAGGCAGCAGAGGCAACTAAAATCATTAAACAACAGATTATCAAAGTATTGGATGCATTAGACAGCTGATTGGTCAATTACTGAAGTGTGTTTTTTTTTCTAGACTGAATTCTAAGAATGTGTGAAATTATCTACATGTACTTGTAAATGTCCATAGAACAAATTATGATAAGTCTTACAATATGGTAAAGTAGCAAACAGCTTTTCCAAATGAAGAATGTGACAGTGTTTTAAATATCTAATATAAATCTATATGCCTACATGTAATACATGTACATTTCATTCATGCAAGCATAATTGTATCTTGTTTCACAATATTATGAATGTTTTTAAAAAAAGTAAAGATTTAGGGTTTACAATGCTATAAAATACATGTATCATCATACAGTGTATTGCCTTTGTTTCTGTAATGCAGTCCCCTTGACTGTGTGCTGCATAAGTTATTTTTAACATTGCATATCAGACTTCTTTGTTAATTTTGTATAGAGGTGTAACTATGTATTATTATATTTACTTGTATTTTATTTATTTCTTATTGTTTATTTTTTAAGATTAAACTTGTTTTCTTTTTTCCTTTATTTGTATCAGTTTCTTATAGGCATGATACATTATCAATACTCTTTCTTTTTTTTGATTCTCTATAAGATTCTGTTGCATTTCTGTCCAAAATATGACCCAAAGTTTAAAAAAGAAATGCAGATATATTCCAAATAATATTCCTTTTTCTTCTGCACATTCAGAGCATTCTGAGTCACCAAACACATGTCTAGAAATGCTTTTTTGTGTTTCTAAATAAATTGTCATTGGACCAAGGGCATGATGCAATACACGGTCAGCAAAATACAATAGAGAAACAAAGAAAGTGTAATTTTCCTGCTTGGATTTAATATACACCCACCTTGGCTTATTATTTTGTTATTATTTGTATTTACTCAGTGGCCTACTTGTACATACAAAAGTTATGTCATCCTCAATGATTGTAATAGGACTACTACTATGCGTATATGTAGCTAAAAATGGATTTTGTGACTCATTTGTTTTAAGCAGAAATGTGGTCTGCTGTGTTTTGAAAGCTGTTCTTGTTTAGTTACTGCAATGCAATAGTGCATTATCTGTCAAATCTACTTGATTTTGATCAATTAAAATATCTTTAAATGAAGAAATTCGAAAATTTTGTAGTTATTATGATTGCCCTTCAATAATTTCTATTTTAAGTAAACTAGTAATTATGCACTTAGGCACCAGATGACATTATAAAAAATAGTTTTGGCATTATTATAATTAGGATTCCAAATAAGACAAACAGGTTGACATGATAAACAGGTTTGTGGGTTTCAAATTTTTTTTTTCAGTTGATTTTTAAGAATTATCTGACAATATCAAAAAACTGTGACGTGTTTACCGACTTTTTGTTCTATTTCTGCGTTTCGAGGAATTCCGAGTTTCAGTGTTGGTTGTTTTGTCCTGTTTTTTTTTAATGTTTAATTTGTGTACACTTGTTTTATTTTGAACAGAAACACCACACACAAAGTCACTCTGTAACCTATTTAATTATAAAATTTAGATGATATATGAAAAATTCAAGATGTCATCTTACTTTGAGACATGTTTAAGACAACAAAATGATCTCTTGAAATTGAGTTGGTTGTGCATAAAAAATAGAATACTTTTCAATGGTATTTCATGTATGTTACTATGACAATTAACCACTATTACAAAGATATTAATCCTCTACATTTTGTATAATTATCTTATTGAGAAAAAACCCAGCTTATATGTTTATTTATATTAGCGTTGCTAAAAGTGCTTTCTCAGTTATAAATATTCCAGTGTAATAGAAACATTAAAAAACCTTGAATTTACTGTATTTGTGAGTTTTAAAATGATAATGGTTTAGTATCTGTAGATAAAATCTCCAATTACCGTAGTGATAGATCATTCGATGATTTAACATGGCTGAACATGATTTGCTTGATGCTTCCATTAATGTGACAAACTCTGTATCGGATTTAGATGGAGGCAATCATCGTCTGTTTGTTTCAGCTGGCCATTGTTTGCATTGTTCATTGCTTGCCTTTATTACATAATGTTGTTAGTGAAGTGTTCTTCTTACGTGATAAAATTAAATCTGAATTGGTTTTTAAATTCTACATTTGTATGTACAAAAATGGGTGCAGCAAATTTATGTTAATACAACAGTTGTATGTTATAAACCAATAAAGTATTGCATTTAAATATATTGAATGAAATTTATTTTGCATTATTTACCAGCAAGCATTAATTGAAATTTGATACCAGAAGTAAAACAGAATTTGTTACGGGATCAATGCTCCGTTAATCTTTGAATACAGCTCAACATTTTAGAAACTGATCACCGGTTGACAGGGGTCTGTGAACTCATCTGTCTGACCGTGCATCCAATGGACCATTTTCAAAACTATTGTCAGTGACAGAAGTATATGTCGACAATGACAAAAGCATGGGAGTTGGCAGTGACATATACGTGGTTGTTGGCAGTGACAAAAACACGGGTGTTGACAGTGACAAAACATGGGTGATGGCAGTGACAGTGACAAACCATGGGTGTTGACAGTGACAGGTATTAGCAGTAAATAACTAGTACATCTATGTATGACAACAATACGCTGACTAATCAATGGCATAGCGTCGTCGTTCGAGACATTGAACAGTTTGATGCACGGCAGTATCATAGTAGCAGTGACACAACGAACGTTTTCACGGTGATACAGTTGACTTTGAGGATAGAAACGTTTGACAGTGACAGTAGTATCTTTGATGTCAGTGACAGAAGGATGGTATAAGTAAGCGATAAACAATTTGCTCCGTAACTTGGAAGCATGCAATCATCAGCGATGACACACCGATTTTGCTATTTTATCCAATTTTAGGGCATTGAACACTTGAAATGTCATTGACTCGAAATCTGATTTACAACGCCATTAAATTCCACATGGAACAATATTTACCAATCTTCTTCATTTCCGATTCAATACAACTTTGAAATGGATTGATGCATGTATTTCTGGACATGAGTAGGGCGTCCTTCCGATTTGCATCGATTTTGTGTCTCTTTGCTATTACACAAAGCTATGTTTAGTCTGATAGATCAGATGTAGCGATTCATAAACAACCCCAGCACTAAGAAGAGAACTCTCTCATGGGACGTCAATTCCACAGGATAACTACAAAAGGGGGAAGAGAATACGTTATACACTGTATATACATGTATATATATTTTTTTAGATTGTGTCAAAACCATGTGGTCACTTCGGTAATTCAGTACGAACCACTTCCGTGTATAAATCAAGTGTGTTATGTAGTACAGATATCTAAAAAGTACGCACTACTTTTTTGTTTTTAATAATAAATTGCATTCTTTGGTGGTTCATGCGGATATCTAAGTAGCTAGCTTTTCTCAAATTAATATAAACCTGCCCAAACTGAAGATATAAGATATATAAAGCACAGAGGAATTCACCTTGTTTGAGTTCCAATTCGATCCGCCCCGCCCGGGCTTGAATTCACAACCTTTGGAACCCACTAGCACTAACCACTCCGCCATCTAGGCAAGACAATCCAAAAAAAAATTGTCAGACAACACGCCGTGACGCCATCACGCTAACACAACTTCACATAAAATGCTGTTGCGCTAACACAACTTTGCACAATACGCCGCCGCGCTAGCACATCTTGCGATGTTGGGATTCGCAAAGTTGAGTAAAGCGCGACATGCATCGTATTGTGTGACAGCGCGATGGAGTGTAAATTTGTGTTAGTGTGACGGCGTGTTGTATGATGGGACTCATAATGCGCTTTTGGGATTTTGCAATGTCCCTATCCAGATACCATAGAAATACTCTTTGCATCTGAAGTGATTTTTCTGGAATATATATATACGATGTTCACCGGCCTCCACTTACCTTGTTTTGGATTTTAAAAAAATTGCTGGAATCATTTTTTGAAATTTTACAGTCATCATTATTTATCTTTTTTTTATACGTCAAAGGAAAACGTAGAAAGATTACGATACTTGATGAATTGTACTAGTATTTGATTTTAATGGTAAGTCTGAGAAATTCAATTGAAATTTCAGATAGATGTGATTGGACTTTGGCAGGTATTACGTTAATGTTTTGGGAAGATATTTTCTCCTCACGAAATTCCTGTTATTCGGGAAACGGCGTAATTGGATGTCAGGTTCCACAAGTTGACAAATGCATTTGGCTCAACAGTGAAGTTCTTTTTTTAATCCGATCTCCATGTGATCCAAACGTTCTGAATATTTAATGATGTTTTATCGTTAACCTTAAAGTAGAATCGTACATTTTTAGTAATAGGTTTGGAAGACTTCAAGGGGATTTGTACTATCCCAGAATTCCGCTTGACACTCCTGACAATCATACGTAAAGTACACATTATATCTACAACACGAGAGAGAGAGAGAGAGAGAGAGAGAGAGAGAGAGAGAGAGAGAGAGAGAGAGAGCTATAGTTGGTGAGGCATACCATACCTGGCAGAACCATCCATATATCATACTATACTATACTATGCTATGCTTTGCTATGCTATGCTATGCTATACTATACTATACTATACTATACTATACTAACGAGTCTATACTATTCTATACTATACTGTACCGTACCGTACCATACCATACCATACCATACCATACCATACTTCACTATACTAGTGAGTCTACATTATACTGTACTGTATAGTTTTGTTCTGTACTGACAATCTAAGTACAGTAATAGCGTATTTAATACGTTACGCATCAATCATCCGTTTTTGCAACGTACACTCGATGATACTGTAGATTCCATATCCAACGCGGAGAATTTACATTTTTCAAATGATAAATATCTTAAAATCTCGCATTAATTTTTGGACAAACGTAAACTAAATGAACCATGATTAGATAAAAATCGACGTTCGCAATTTCATATTCTCGCGATTTGATAAAAATAAAAACCCGGTTGAATCGTAAAATAAGGAATCTTCGGTCATTTTCTAAGATATCTAAGATACGTGTTGTCAAATATGAAAAAAATAATGTAGTATAAATCACGAGAGACATTACAGTGGTAGCTTACTTTCGTAATACAGGGGCTATATGCAATTTTAATACCCCCCCCCCCCCCCCCACCTCGCGTAACCTGTGATTCATGAAATTCTTTTTCTTTCCACTCCATTCTTCAGATATCGTTATAACTTTGACTGCCAAACGTATCAATTAACCTAGAAAAAAACCCTTCAAGTGTCCAACCCTCCCGAGAAACCCCAATTTTGCCAAATCTTGATTCATTTCGACAGACACTTTGGTGCGATGATGGTTTTTCCGTCATTTCATTCTCACACCCCCGCATTGTTTCCTGATAAAACGCAATCTGGGTGCCTTCTGACAGTGGGAAGAAAATTAAAGCAATGAAAATAAAACATCTCGGCTGTCAATCCCAGTTTGGGAGGAGAGATTCGTCATGTCGACGAATCTAGGAAGGCGTTTATTAGATCTCTGTTCAAGGCCAAAACTATTGTTTTCACAATTTTGTAAACAAATTTGCGGTTAAGTCATCATGCAAATGACAAAGGCTTCAAAGAGTTGATTTTTTCCTTCAATTTACCGACTTACAACTGAACCTGTTTTTATTTCAAATCTGGAATGGTATTTTGTTCCAATATGTACACCACCACCAGATTTCCCAGGTGTATGAAGAAGCATTCCACCTATTGCATTATCGTTAAAAATGTGCCCCATCTGGTCTTTCAGACAATGTTGTGATTATTTAGACGTATCCCATTGTAGTAGTTTAATTATGTTGACTGGGTGACTGCGGTCGTTCTTAACGACTAACTAGTGTCTTAACTATAAAACACAGATATTTCCAGCATGTTTTTTAATTGTGAAAATTATCGGCCTCAAATTGAAAAAATTATGTTGGGGCGAGCGAACATATACCTGTACTATTATTAAATGCGCATATGCATCGTTTTTAAATAAGCTTGGTTAACCAAATGGATGCAGAGTTAAATATAAATGAAAATAAAATTTTCTCCCGTTTTTTATCAGCGTGATTACCAAATGGATGCAAAATTGACGGATATTTTCTGTTTTGTATTTATTATTCATAACTCTTTCATCCCAGTAAATAAAACTTCCCCTGAAAATATACTACGAGCAATAGAATTGTTTATTTTTTTCTAGTGCATTATGTTCTTGAAATACTTAGTACATCTTTGCGAAATTGAAGCCATATGCAATATACATGGAATTGTAGGTCAGACCCTGTTGGGGAAATTGAATATCTCTTTGCCCAGGCGTTGGCGTTAGAGCTTGCGGGGCTTGCCGGTTTAACGAAGAATATTGACCCGGGTTCAAAATTGACCTGGGGTCATTTTCAACGTTAAAAATTGATCGGGGGGTGCTTTTTCACCTTTGGAAATTTAAACCAAAAGCCATCAAATTTATACCCGGAGTCATTTTTTTAACAGCTTGATTGCACCCGTAGAAAAATGATCATGTTAAAAACTTATCCCATTTACAAAGTTTTGAACTGTCTTTGAACTGGAACTTGCTTTACGCAATTTAAATAAATATGCTTGAAACTTTCAGACACTTTTTTGTGGATGTGTTAGGGGGTATTGGACATTTCCGAAGCACTAGATATAAAATTTCATGAACAAAAATCTACAGGGAGGGACTGCACCTACACTGCAATACCTATACCTTTGCGCATTAACCATCTACTCAAAGCAATAAGAGCTTAAATTTTATTGAAATATTGTGGCATATGTAAAATGAAACATTACATTGTAACACTGGAATATTCAGCGGCAAAAATTTTAGTGATTGCTGTCAAGTTTGTATTAAAAAACTATTTAAAGATTAAATTGAAGCAAAATTACATAATTATCATCCTGCACAACAGTACGGTTGATATATATTTCACTAAGCAGAATTTTTATTTCTAGAAAAATGAACTTTTTATTTTTTAATCCTGTTCATCTTACATATTTATAGTAACATGCAAAACTTTCACATTAGCACATTTAAACAACAAAATAAATTACTTATACTGAAAAATTCCGGTTTTAAGGATGGATATTGATACTTACATGTACATTTGCCACGGTGTTGTACAGTAATTACTTAGTATGCATGAAAATGTACGTGCATCATGCCTTAAACCACTAACGTATCCGAAAAATAGATGTAATAAAATTACGAATTTCAGGAAAATGAACTTTTAAACATGATTGCTGTAAAACTTTTTTTCTTTAGTGAATTCAATACTGTTAGCCTTTTGTCATACCGCAAAGTTTACTGGGTGGGTGTAAATATGCCGTATTGTAAATTTTGCTGTAAATTTATTTGGATGATGTAAATAAAATATAAAAAAAAATACTATTTAGATATACTGTCATGTTGTAAATTTTAAATTTACATGGTGGCAGTAAATAAGTTGTCATGTTGTAAATATTGTATTTTACTGTCACCCGTTAAATTCGAAATTTACAACATGACAATACTTAGTAGGTGTAAGAACAAAATTCACATTGATGTATACTGTAAATTTTGTATTTTCATCCCCCCAAAAAATTTATAATATGACAATTTCAATTTATTGGGTAAATACAGAATTATATGATATAACCTAATGAAAATTTTGTATTATCATCCCTTCAGCAAATTCATGAAAAATGGTATTTCTGAACAAAATAATACATTTATCTCGTGTAATCATGTAAACCAACAAAAATTACTATAGTATTTAAGACATATTTTCAAATATGAATATCACAAAACATAGCGACTACACACTTAAAGTTCAGTATACTTAAAAAAAACTATGTACATATATGAAGGGTAAATCAGATAATTCGAGATCTAATTATGAAAACGTTTGACGTTTTCGAGAGTGTTAAAACATATTAATCTCAAGAATAAACATTAATAAACTGTAATTTTTTACTGAAAAATCAAAAATATAAATATCAATTCTTTTATACGTGTTTATTTGTTGTTGAGTTTAGAATTTTTAACCGGTTTGATTATCAAAATTTCACGGCGTGGATCAATTTTCAACGGACTGGGGTCTTTATTCAACACCTTTGGTCTCAGAATTCAATTTGGAAAAATGACTTCTGGGTTAATTTTCAACCCCGTTCAAAATTCTTCGTTTCATCGGCGCTTCGCGCAGGCGAGCTGCGCCCTCTGTAAACAATGATAAGTGTTCAATGACCGTATAACACCCCGAAGTGCTAACGTAAACCCTACAGGTTCATTAATAATCGTAGGCATCAATTTCTCGCGAATTTAGTAGAGATGTTTTAAGAATACATAAATTCGTTGACAATATTCTTATGAAGTGCAAGTTCTTTATTTCCGTAAAACAATGGTTTTGTATATTTTTAAAATAACGATGAGTACATACATCATAGACTGACAAAAGATAGTATATTAATTATAGAAGGTACATACTCGTATTCATATTGACATAATAACTACACACTTTATGTAGTTTTTAAATATTAAGGTCTAAGTTTATTTACAAAATACAGATACCTGTATTTCCCTTTGCTTATTTCCTAAAATGCGTTTGTACCACAAAACAATTAATTGAATTAATTTGAATACACTTGGTCTACGGGAGTAGTTTATTCATATGTATAAACTTATGTCTTAAATTAGAAAAAATGGACACGTTAGTACAAAATGATAATCATCTGCAATCTAATTACAAATGCACTGAGGTTAGACTCGGGTAATTGCGTGTAAGTTACCGAAAGGGGAAGCACGGTTGTAATTTTAGAAAGGGGAAGCTTCAGTTGTTTGGGTAACTACGTACTATCAAGTCGTGGTTATTTATTGTCGTGTCAGGTTGCATTTTAAAAGAAATAATAAATGAATTTTTCTTAATTGCATACTTCGTCTGCCGAGACAGCATTACAACATTCCTAGCTTTATTTATAACTGCGTGAATACGCTACCATCCATTCATAACATTCTTACGCACAATACTACTTGTTGGAGTAGTTAAACTTAATAAAAAAAAATACAACTAAAATTTTTTAAATATTTAGGCTAATTGAAAATGGCAACCTTTGCCCCATTTAACAATGAAATAAAGTGAACTAGAAGCTGTACCAAACTTAAAAAAAGCAAAAAAATTACAAATATAAACAAAGCCACCAAAAACCGGATGCCTATTATTTAAGGCACTGTAACACAGATCAAAAAATACATAAATAAAAATAAAATACCACCTCCTTTGAAAAACAAAACAAAAAACTATGACAAGAAAGTAAAAGTATGTGTTAAGTAAAAAATATGTTTATGTGAGGATGTGTGATTATGCATCCTGATGAACGTACATAAATCAACAGAACAAGTATGACATTTTTAACTAAATATTTAATAACAAAATAAAATAAAATTAAACAGAAAATTCAACAAGAAAAAAAAAACCAAACAAACAAAAATATACAAATTAAATAATGAAATGAAGAAATAAAGTCTGTTTGGTCAGCCCGGTTCCGGCGCACGTGGTGTTGAAGAACCCTCAGGTGAACACGTGGTTACAGTCAGGTTTAGGTATATCGGCAACCACCAGAACTAAGTTGAAGTGCATGTAGAAAGTTCACATGCTGCACGGGTCTATCGAGGCTTCATTAGACGAAAGTTTTCCTTGGAAATGTAAATAACCATGGCCTCGTCCACGCTGATTGGAGGTTTCTTTCAATAAACTCAATATGCAGAATATAAGTTTTCAAATGACACAAATTATATAAATATCAAACTTTCAAAGCACGTATCTGCATTGACGATTATAAGTTGGTAAAACTGCCAGGATCACCCTCAGATATAAATTCATAAGTAGTTTAAGAGATGTGTCGAAAGGGCCGCCGTAGTTCACTCACTCACTGTAGAACAGCGGTCTCTATAAATTATCCCATGAAAATGGAAACGGCTACTCATAAATACAGGAGCCGGAAATATTTCAGCACCCAAGAACCCTCCTTCCCTGACAGGTATTGACGTTCTGTAGGGACGGGGAAATTTACAGCAAAACAAGGCAGAAAAGACCCTGATAAAATTAACAAAAAGAAAAACATACTACCGAAAACCTATTCAAACAGGTGTGGTTAAAACGTACAAAAATGGTTTGTTTAAATACCTGATGTTTTTTTTCTAAAACAGGCCCCTGAGCACTAGACGGGATGACGACCACGTCTATCGGCTGATGTTCCCGGGTAATACCCGTGCATACTTTTACCAACTATTTAAGGTATCAACGAGGGGCTCCCCACAGGATTGATATGTTACCACGGAAACCAAGGGTCAAAGTATTAAAACAAGGGGCTCTCCAAAGGATAAACCGGAAAGGTGAACCAAGGGGAATTATAATTATACACAACGAATTTTAGTTTGTTACAAACCTCCCTCTTATAAGACTAAACAACATTTAGTCCACCCAAACCAACAAACTAAAATTGAAAATAAACAAACGCAAACTATATACAAATGCATTATATAAATTCATATTTATCCAGACACAAAGCTATAGCATATAATTAGTCAATTGCATCATCCGAACACATTCTTGACAAAAAGTCTGTAACTAATTCTGTGTACCACGAATATACCTAATCGAGAACACAAACTCCTGCAAAAGAAAACTCCATCGTACCAATCTTTGATTAGATAGCTTTGACCTCTGTAACCACTGCAATGGTGCATGATCAGTCTCAATTTCAAATGGTTTACCCTCTAAATACACCCTGAGACTCTGAACCGCCCACACAATAGCTAGGCACTCTTTTTCTACCACAGCATAATTTCTCTCAGCAGGACTGAACTTTTTGCTTAAAAAACAAATTGGATGCTTACCATCTTCAAATTCTTGTTCTAGTACTGCGCCTGCGCCGTGTGCGCTTGCGTCTGTGCGCAAAATAAATGATCTGCTAAAGTCTGGACTTCGAAGAACTGGTTCTGATAGTAACTTACCTTTCAACTCTTTGAAGGAGTGATCAAGGTCGTCTGTCCATTTGATCTTGTTGGGCGTTCTCTTTCTCGTCAGGTCTGTAAGCGGAAGTGCTACTGTGGCAAAGTTTGGAATTAATTTCCGGTAGAACCCAATCATACCTAAAAATTACTTAACCCTTTTCTTTGTAGTTGGAATCGGAAAGTTTTGTATGGCTTCTACTTTCGACATCATCGGTTTTATTTTCCCACTCCCTATGGTATGACCAAGAAAACAAAGTTCATTAAAAACAAAACTCACATTTTGCCGGTCGAGCTGCTAAGTTTGCTTTTCTCAAGGCTTCGAACACTGTCCCCAGATGTTCAAGATGTTCTTCCCAGGTGTTGCTATAGATACCAATATCATCAATGAATGCCTCCGTGAAATCCTCCAGCCCTGTAAGAACTTTGCTTACCAGTCTAACAAAAGTAGCCGGTGCGTTCACCATCCCGAATGGCATAACTGTAAAACTGAAATGTCCAAATGGAGTTACAAATGCACTTTTACGCTTAGCGTCATCGTCTTATGGTACTTGCCAATATCCTTTTGTCAGGTCTAATTTGCTGATGAATTTAGCTTTGCTGATCTTATTCAAAATAGCATCTATTCTAGGCATTGGTCTAGGATCAAATACCGTAATCTTATTCAACTCCCGGAAGTCAACGCAGAATCTCAGCGAGTTGTCTTTCTTCTTTATGAGGACGACTGGTGCTGAATACGGACTGTCCGTTTCCTCAATGATACCAAGGTCCATCATTTGCTGTAACTCACGCTTCACTTTGTCTTGTAATGCATAGGGAATCGGATATGGTTTCATCTGAATTGGCACCTCCGTAGAAGTTTTCAATGAATGTTTCATCAAATGTGTTCTCTTGGGGACATCTGTAAAAATATCACCAAATTCTTCAACTAACCTCTGAATCTGATCCATTTGCTCTGCAGTCAGGTTTGTTGAATACTGTACGTCAGTTGCTGATTCTGTCTGTTGTTGGGTCGGAACGCTATCTGACACCACGTCGTCTGCTATCTGAACGTCGTCATTGGCTAAACTAGAAATAACATTCAAACATGCCATAATTTCAGACTTACTGTTTTCCTCCGGCTCTCTATCGAACCATTCCTTCAGCATATTCACATGGTAAACAGTCTCTTTGCTTTTGGACAACCTCACTTTAAAATCAACAGGACTTACTTTTTGTGTCACCTCATACGGACCTTTCCACTGCGCCAATAGTTTCGAAGTGCTTGTAGGCAACAAAACTAAGACTTTTTGACCTACTTCAAAATTTCTGTTTCTGGCGTTTTTATCATAGTATCTTTTCTGATTCTTCTTTGCTAGAGATTCCATATCTGTAACCATTTTACTTACTGTCTCCATCCGTTCTCTGGTTTCCATCAGGTAACTTAAAACTGACGTTTGTTCCTCGGTTGGTTCTTCCCACTGCTCCTTTAAGATGTCCAGGGGGCTCTGACATGTCTGGCATAAAGAAGTTCAAATGGAGTAAAACCTGTTGTTTCGTTCGGGACCTCTCTATAGGCAAAAAGTACATATGGTAAATGAACATCCCATTTTAATGGCTCTACAACTGCATATGCTTTCAACATCTGTTTAAGAGTCCCATTAAATCTTTCTACTAGCCCGTTTGCTTGGGGATGATAAGGGGTAGTTGACAGCTTACGGACCTTGAGCATTTTGCACAGTTCTGATATGAGAGATGACATAAAATTTGTCCCCTGATCTGATAAAATTTCTTTAGGAAAACCTACCCTTGAGAACATTTCTATCAGTGCATTTGTCACACTTACTGCGTCTTGATTTTTCATCGGAAAAGCCTCTGGAAATCGAGTGGTATAATCCATACATACCAGAATATACCTGTTTTTCTTTTCCGTCATCGGTAATGGGCCCACAAAATCAATCGCTACTCTGGAAAATGGAACGTCGATCTTTGGAATTGGCACCAGTTTCACTTTTGGCGTTCTTCCTTTTTGCGTCCCCTTTTGACAAATAGAGCATGACTTACAATACCGAGATATATCTATATACATACCTGGCCAAAAGAAGTTTCTCATTATTCTTTCTCTTGTTTTCTTGTTTCCAAGATGTCCAGCCAGTGGCGAGTCGTGAGCTAATGACATAATACTACTGCGCAGTTTCTTTGGAGCAAAAATCTGGAATACCTTTTCGCCAGAGTCTGAGTCAAAAACTCTATACAGTAAATCATTTTTCAGGATGAAATAAGACTTTCCTTCATGTGGACCATTTTTGGCCATCTCTAACACCGATTTCAAGCTGTCGTCAGTTTTCTGATGCTCGATCAATTTCCCTCTATTACACCACATACCTTCATGTTCTGTGTCCACTTTTTTCAAATCATCCAGCTTTGGTTTCTTTGCATCCTCCTGTTTCCTTGTCTCTGATCTAGTTTGAACAACTCCACATTCTTCTTCATCCACTGTTTCTGCAGTCTCAATCATGGACAAAGGTGCTGCCTCTTTCGGTACTACAATGCTTACATTGTTGCCAATAATTACATCAGCAAAAGGCGAGTCAAGACATAGCGCGTGCACCTTAGCTGAAATGTATGGCGTTTTCACACTTATTATCGCCTCACTGCAAGTTCTCCTTGTACCATCGGCCAAAGTAATTACTTTTGTTCTCCCCGTTTTTTCATCATCTGAAACCAACTTACTATTAACAAACACAGTGGAACATCCAGTGTCCCTCAAAACTGAGACAACTTTTTCACCAACTTCCCCACTTACCAAATCTAGACCCGATTCACAACATGTCTCAAGACTAGACTCATCAGTAGCTGATACGCCAGACAACTTAACAACCATCTTATTCTCATGAACACCATCACCCTGATAAGAAACTGTCATATTTTCATCAAGACACAACCCAAACCGCTCTTTCGACTTTTGATTCCCTGGGTTTTGATTAAAAGGAGGTTTCGACTGATATGTACTACGCAAAGGACAATTTGGCGCAATATGTCCTACCCGGTTACACTTGTAACATGTTTTACTTTGCTCTGATGGCGAGACATGCTTACCCCTTTGAAACTGACCTGAACCAAACTGATTTGGTCTGGGACCCGGCTTTTCCCCTGCGTTACCTCGTCCACCACCTGCATTACTGCCTTTATGTGCAACATGAAATGACTCCGACAGAGTTATAACATTTTTTGATAGACTTTGGAGTATGCTCACGAACCCACAATTGCAAATCATTTGAACAACTTCCTATCACCTTTTCTCTCAAAATCAAATCAAACAACAATTCAAAGTCTGACCCAATATCCTCCCTATCACACCAATGGTGAAAGAACCTTTCTGCACGAACAACAAAATCTTTAAATGACTCATCACTGAACTGTCTACACTTCCTAAACTTATCCCGATAAGCCTCTGAAGTCAATTCATACCTTTTCAGAATAGCAGTTTTCATAGCATCGTAATTATCACTCTCCTCATCTGACAATCTAGAATAGGCCTCAAGAGCTTTACCCGATAGCATGGGGACTAAACGAACCGCCCATTGAGATTTATCCCACTTTTGTAAGCCCGCTATTTTCTCAAATGATTTTAGAAAAAGATCAGGGTCTTGACCTTCTTCAAATTTTGGGCAACTTTACACTAGGAGTTTGAACACTCTGAGGGGAGGGACCAGTTTCTAACTCTCTTTCTTTAAGAGCTAACTCTTTCAACTTAATCTCTTTCTCAGCCTCCCACTTATCTCTGTCTCTCTTAGCTTGACGCTCCTCTCTTTCATGAGCTAACCTTACTTTCTCAAGTTCTCGCTCAGCTTCTTTCTCTGCCCTCACTGCCTCTCTTTCAGCCCTAGCAGACTCTCTCTCAGCTCTCATTGCCTCCTGCTCCTGACGCCACACCTCTAAACAGTCCTTGACGCTTGACCCTTTCGCGATAAGCTCGGTCATCCATTTCGGCATATGTGACATTGTGAAAGTTTATGCACTGAAACATACAAAAATAAGAAATATCAAAGTCAAAATTTCTAACATGTAAACACAAGAAAATCCTTTGATTTATGCAAGCTCAGATGCATCCCACCGCTGCCACCATTTGTGAGGATGTGTGATTATGCATCCTGATGAACGTACATAAATCAACAGAACAAGAATGAAATTTTTAACAAAATATTTAATAACAAAATAAGATAAAATTAAACAGAAAATTCAACAAGGAAAAAAAACCAAACAAACAAAAATATACAAATTAAATAATGAAATGAAGAAATAAAGTCTGTTTGGTCAGCCCGGTTCCGACGCACGTGGTGTTGAAGAACCCTCAGGTGAACACGTGGTTACAGTCAGGTTTAGGTATATCGGCAACCACCAGAACTAAGTTGAAGTACATGTAGAAAGTTCACATGCTGCACGGGTCTATCGAGGCTTCATTAGACGAAAGTTTTCCTTGGAAATGTAAATATCACATGGCCTCGTCCACGCTGATTGGAGGTTTCTTTCAATAAACTCAATATGCAGAATATAAGTTTTCAAATGACACAAATTATATAAATATCAAACTTTAACAATGTTAAGTTAAAGCACGTATCTGCATTGACGATTATAAATTGGTAAAACTGCCAGGATCACCCTCAGATATAAATTCATAAGTAGTTTTAGAGATGTGTCGAAAGGGCCGCCGTAGTTCACTCACTCACTGTAGAACAGCGGTCTCTATAAATTATCCCATGAACATGGAAACGGCTACTCATAAATACAGGAGCCGGAAATATTTCAGCACCCAAGAACCCTCCTTCCCTGACAGGTATTGACGTTCTGTAGGGACGGGGAATTTTACAGCAAAACAAGGCAGAAAAGACCCTGATAAAATTAACAAAAAGAAAAACATACTACCGAAAACCTATTCAAACACGTATGGTTAAAACGTACAAAAATGGTTTGTTACAGGCCCCTGAGCACTAGACGGGATGACGACCACGTCTATCGGCTGATGTTCCCGGGTACTACCCGTGCATACTTTCACCAACTATTTAAGGTATCAACGAGGGGCTCCCCACAGGATTGATATGTTACCACGGAAACCAAGGGTCAAAGTATTAAAACAAGGGGCTCTCCAAAGGATAAACCGGAAAGGTAAACCAAGGGGGATTATAATTATACACAACGAATTTTAGTTTGTTACAGTTTATTAACCTAAAATGACCCCATCCCTTTGATTGACGCGAGGAAACGTTTTTAAGCCGACCAAAAATCAAGTGGACATAAAATGGGTTTAAATTGAAAACAAAAATATTTTTAACCCCACTCCACACAAAAATAAATGGGAAATGCCCCAGAAATATTTTAAAAAATGAAGTGATTCAGTAGAAACAAACATGGTCAAAAACTTACAAGATGACAAGATGTAATCTTGATTTTCAAAATTAAAAAAAAAACCTCTTTATTTTTTCCTTATCAAGGCCTTCAATAACATATTCATTTGCGTCACAGCTGCATCAATAACAAAATCTGATATTCTGTGTGATCTTTTTTAATATCTATTCAATTATTGTCTTCTTTCCTGTAGAAAAAATTGTTGCGATATGGAAAATCAGGTGATGTTCTAGCACAATCTGAAGAACCACTGACTCTTTGTTTTCATACGTTGCAAACTTGCTATATATGTGCAAAGTCAAATACTACTAGGTATGTTTTACAGTGGGGCATGCAAGTAATTGTACAGTTTGTTTTCTGATTTATTTAACGTTATGTATTTGTATTTGCATTTGAAGATTTCAAACATCTGAAGAAATAGAAAGAGGTTTTTTTTTTATATTATAATAAAAGAAATGCCAACAATGTCTTTTCTTGAAGGTTCCATGACAAAAACATGGCTGACGAATTGATATCAAGGATTGGTGTCGAGAAAACATGAACATTGATTAATTTACACGGACATAGTTTTGAAATATTTCAAATAGGCTTTCTTAACACCAACAAAATCATGCCAAATCAAAACAAAACAAGTTTAAGGTATCCCACTCCTTTGTTTACCCACACAAATGACATTAAATGATATTGATTTTCCAATATAAATACTATTATTTCAATCAATGTAATGATTAAATACCCACGATATCCGAATACCTAATGACCTAACTTCGAATGAAACCGTGTTTTTTTTCATTTTTTCACAAGAATATAAGACTCATCTCAGCGATCACAGTTATCTTTCCTAACAGATGAACAAGAACCTTGAAGTAATCGATGTTATTATTTGATTGAATTATGTCGAGGTCTTTAAAAGTGTAAGAAGCCATTAATTATATATATTTGTATGATTCAGAGTCCACAATTATATAAAAAAACAAAAAACATTCTCTTCCACAATTTCCATTTCGTTTATCATTTATTTCATATATTGTTGTGAACCATTCAATGTGGCATAAGCAACAAAAGTAAATTGGAACCCCTTCCTAGAATCATAGAAGAAATACAAGAAATAATATCCTACGTTATTATAAAAAAAAATACATAAAGTAACCAGTAAAAAATTATCAGAGGTAATAATATTGAAAATAATGGCGAAGGACGAGTTTTACCTTGAAACCATTCGCCATGTGTTTTATATGAAAAGCGACAATTTGAAATACATCAACTTGCATTCCATATTGCTCAGATTGTTTCTGAATACGATTAACCAAAAAAGTTCAATCAATAGATTATTCAAGAAGACTGTCATATCCTTGGGGAGATTTGAGACATCTTTTCAACTGGTGTTTTTTTTTTCTCTCCCTGAAATGAAAGCATGTGATAGGCAGTCAAGTTCCAACACCTTTTGATGAAAACCAGTTAATTTAATTTTGATCCTTCTTTTATTTGATTTGATATAACATAAAAAAAAGAAGATATCAAGCCATTCATAGGCTTAAAGATAATCAAAAAATCAAAACAATTTCTTTTAAGATAAAACAGATATGGAAAATATATTGGGGAAAAAAATTGCTACATACACTTTATCATAGAAACAATCGAGGGATGAGACTGGTAAAATGATAAAAAAAAATCTTTGGGTTAAGAAATGAATAACTGTAGAGACGAGATTTATTAAAAATCTCATCAATCAAATGTACGAGCTAACACTTTACTTTATTATTCATGCTGACAGTTTTATTTTCACTCATTTAGTTTGTTACAAATTATCAGCTCTTATTAGTATCCCTTCTTAGAAATTCTATTTCAGGTGGCCAAATCACTCACTGTCAAACGAGTTTTTAAAACATTTTTCCGGAATAATATTGGAAGTCTTTTTTCACAAAGGAAGCTTTTAAGTATACTATACATATAATTTTATAATTTTTTCTTTCAATGTATATCTTTTGTTGAAACACAGTAAGAAATATTTTGGAATCTTTCATTATTCTTTATGATAAGAGAGCTAAAAAGGAATAGGTTTTATTGAAACAAATAAGAAAAATTTAGAAAAAAAAACCCCACGATATCATTTGAGAACCGAAAAAAAATTACTGCCCGAAAACATGTTGACCCTTACATTCTTTGGCTCTGTGAAGCGTCCTGATTTGCTCGAAGCCAGAGAAAAAAAATCAAAATAGATTCAGATAGGCATGATATCAGTATGTAATACATAGACTTAAAATCTGTCAACCATAACCGATGCAATGATAAAGGCAAAACGTTCTTACCGGTGAAATTTGATAGGTACACACGTGAAAGGTTTAAAATTGCTTTATTTGATTTTTTTTTACCTTTGTTTGAATTCAGATAAATTTTATTCCCATTTTAGATAAGCACAACCAATCAAAAAGTTATATAAGAAAATCTAAATCCAAAATCTCTTGGTTTTTTTTTTATATATATAAAAGGTCTACGGCCCTTATAATATCAACATCCGCTGAATTCGTTGACTGGTAGTTTGGGGTCTTATCAGGAAATATACTGTCACGTACATGTTTATACATTTATAAGCTTTTAAATGAATGCATGTGATTTCGATACAATATGTTTTCATATTTTTTGCATTCACAAAGGATGTGTTTTCGTGATATTTAATATATTTCAATCTTTAGAAATGCTTACAATATAAATGAAATACATTGTACATATAATTAGAAAAAAATCATGTGTCACCGATGCGTGTGTTTTCATTTACCCTTTGCACTAACGTTAACAGGTACTAGTACTCGGGTCAAGGAATGACCATTGGTGGTTCATTAAATCTCTGCTGGATGACAAGAGAAGGCCATCGAGGCGCGGGTCACGTGTGTAAGATGGATCGTCATCTGTAAAGATGACACATTTTTTGATACAGATGACGACCATAGCTGTCATTTTCTAAATAGGTGGAATACTTTCAAAATATTTATGGAATATTTGTCCTGAAGGTTACACTGTAACGGTTTAAAGGACCTCGTGTTTGGTTTCAAGAACGGACGACAATTTACTACATAAGAACTATTTATATTTAATTATGACATCCGTTCAACTGGAATGTTATAAACCTATTCCTTTACGATCTATGTTAAATCAGTTTTTAAATATATTTTATTTCTAGTTCATTTTCAATTATAATGATTACACGATCAAAGTTATCTATTAATCATTGGTTTTCTGTAAATTCTCTGAAACAAATTTTACTTTCAGATTATAAACGAGCTGTAAATTTCTAATTCAATTAAGACAAATGAATCCGGCTCCATGTGAACGAATATCATTGATGCATCATGCAATCACTCTTACAGACAAACGCCACACAAATAAATTAAAGCCAAATTAATTTATCAATGTTTATTGGAATTATTCATGGAAGCAAAAAGAAACAATGTTTGAAAAAATATATATTTATAGATAATATGAAAACATGACTCGGAAAATTTGAGCACATATAGAATGTCTTACAATAAAACCACAACCTCAGAAGCGAGATACTAGTAATAAATATATACATGTACAAATACAGGTGATAAATAGAATGTAGGCAAACGGCCTATTTGTAAGAAATAAATTAGTGTAGTTGTGAAAACAATGAGGGTACGGCCGGTGGAAAACATTTTTCATCGTCTAATTCAGGCGATATGTCAAAATATATAACAACATTACATGGCGTCACAAGGAACTGACCAAACTAAATAACAAAAACCTAGAAGGTATATAATGACCAAAAACCTGCATCTAGTCATTTGGAATGACAAAAGTCAATGCTACAATTTCTATATAAAAAAGATGTCAAATATAAAAAAAAAAACAGCATTGCGACAAAAACCCACCAACTATATCATTCGCAATAAGGCAAAATATGTAAAACAAAATAGGGTTAATACAGATACATATTTACCAACGATTAGTTTGATATGTCGATGTTTTTCTAAAGTCATCAAGACAGTCAACATTCGCTTCATGCTAGCGTGTGTTCCGCTCTGTTCTAATTGGAAAAGGCTGGACAACCGCGAACGTCGTTTCCGGAGAACAGAAAATGGACTCCCTTACATTGTCCTGCGAAGCAGTCTTCAGATTTGCGAAGAAATACAAAAAAGAATAGCTTGAACGACGCAGCGAGGACATGGTGACAAGGATCACGTGACAAGAACAACAGACGTTGACATCACCAACAAAAATGAACACAACCAAAACCAATTGGGGATGGTTCGGTGGTCCAGGGCGTTATGGGTAATGGTTCCGAATCGCAATTGTCAGTTCTGCAATAATTACAAAAAGTATGAGAGAATGTGAGAACAGTTTAGAAATCAGCCTGATAATGTGGAAAAATTGTAAGATTATTGTATTTACCTTCTTTCGTGAGTGCACCGTCGCCATTTACATCACCCCATTCAATGTATCGTCTGCTTATTTGGTCAGCCATGTAATCGTCGTATTCAAAAACACTTTTGTAAAAATCACTAATGTCTTGGTGGGTAACAATACGCGCATTGCTAGCAGTACTGTCAAAGATATACTCTGCTAGAATGTGGGCGTGAGCATCGGATTCAGAGTTCCTCTGAAAATGATAAGAAAGGTCAAACTCTTTAAAAAAAATATTATTATAAATAAGTACATATATATCAAATACATTCATTGCACTTCATGATCATTTAAAATGTTCGACATTCGACACTAGATTGACGCATAGAAATTCTAAACTATAATAAACCAGTGATAGACTAGGAAAAAATAAAATCAAATTAAATCATCAGTTGTAAAAGATAACAGTAAAAATTTTAGTTTTGAAATGAAATTGCAAAAGTTCTAAACCCGGGATTTTATTGAATATTAATGTCAACGTAAACATATTAAGAAATTTGCTTTGCTTTTATTTAATGATAAAAACCAACAACGACTTTTGCGCAGTTCTTAACCAGAGAAAATCAATCCCTAAGTAATGAGTTTAAACCTGAAGTCTGCCAATTTCAAATTGACTCAAATCTACAATTTCATAACTTTTTTTAAATTTATAACTATGCTTTATTTCAGTTCAACAACAATACCCATTTACAAAAGCCAGATATCCAGGGCATTAGGAAAGTTGGCATCATTATAATAATAATGAAAATAACAGAACAAAAGTAATTTATAACAGGTTTGTCAAACGCTTTACCGTATTTTTAAACAAATTCATGTTTGAAAATTCTAGCATAATATCCATATCCTATCATGATACATGCATCATATACAATTTCATAACTTAAATTGGCAAACAAAAGTGCCATAGTCTTCAAAAACACATGGATACTGCATAAAATTGCTTTTGTATTTCTTAATATCACAAGAGATTACCAGTATATAAATTATAAAAAACAGAGACCATAAATATTTGGAATTTAATAGACCTATAATCAAACAATCTTGAAAGACAAGAACAAATATAAAACATACCTTTTGATGTGTGGCATTTCGTTTAAATATGTTATGCAATGGTAACGACACAACACAGCATAAAGAGTAGAAGAGAATCGCCGTTCCAATAGCCCCCTTCATGTTTTTTTCTTCAAAGTCCTTTATCTCGAAGAAAGTATATCTCACTCAGTTGAACAAGTTACTGTAAATGACAAAATATCAAGTGCGACACTTCAGTAATGAGTAAGTGTCCATGGAAATATCTTTTACATCAATACTCTCACAGTTTTTCAAATACTAAAGCTATTTCATGGAATGAACCATTTATATACTTTTGTTATTAAATTGATTGATCGCTATAACAGCTTGGAATGAAGGCCGGCCTTTTGGGGGCTGGGCTGGAGATGTTGCCAGTGATGATCTTTGGATAACAATGCCGACCGAACCCCATCCCACGCGGATATTCTCAGACAATGGCTTCTACTACAAATAGCTGTGATACCAATGCAATATGCAGCATTCTGGTTCAACCAACTTAAGTGACTTTTCTTTCACAATAGTGTCAGAATTACTGCTAACAGGCGCGCACCCAAACGCCTTTCATTGACTGGGTTCAATAAAAGGATATTCATTCAGATATGTTCTGGGTTGTTATGAATGAAGGCCATAACGTTATTAAGTCCATGCGCGGATCTAGAGGGGGGGGGGGTCGGGGGGGGGGGGGGTCCCGACCCCCCCTCCCCTGGAAAATGAAAATTTATTAAATTTACATAGTAAAATTATCGCGAAAATATGCCTCGGACCCCCCCTGGCAAACACAATTATCCCTCGGACCCCCCCCCCCCCCCCTGGAAAAATTTTCTGGATCCGCGCATGAAGTCAAACTTTGACCGGTCTCCCGCTAGACGAATGGTGTTTGTGTTTTTATTCCTCGGCAAAAGAAAGTTCAGTTGCACTTCAAGCACCCGTAGGTTTATTTTTCAGCGATGTTATGGTCCGAAAAAAATATTTGTTTGTAGAACCCCTGGACATATTCGCATTCTTTATCAGCAACAAAATAATTCAGTTATCATGTGGACGCATTTTTCTCCCATCACTCCCGACAAGATTATCTATCATAGACGTGTGGGGAATGGATTGTTTGTTTACACCAAATTGTCCAATCGGAGAAGCCAAGAGGTTGACCTCTCAGAATTCTGGATGCCAACAGTTTGGTTACTGAGGTCATCGTTGAGAAATGCTCATCGACTGTTTACATGTAGGAACTTAAAAGTTCAAGGAGAAAATGCTACCATTAAAAACGAGAAGGAAAATGATGTATTAAAAAAAGTAATTGCAAAGAAAATTTGGCTTAGGGTAAAGTTCTAGCATCTTTATTATTCTTGAATATTCAATTGAAGATACAGATTTCAATAAGTTGGTTTATGTGTAATTAATTTAAGTCATTAATTTAAATCAAATTAAGAAATATCACTTTGAAATTTTCTGAAGAACAAATATATCCAAATTTTATCCAAAGAAATTTTGGAGTCGTGCATGAGAATTGCTTTCGTTTTGGCAAGTTAATTTATCATAAAGAGAGGTAACTCTGATAAGTTCCCCCCAATAAAAAAGAAAAGTGAAAATAATCTAAAAAAAAACCCACACCTCATCAATAAAAATAAATCATACTGGAAAACGAAATACACATCAAAATGAGAATACTAATCTATAGTTGCCTCTTGACTTAATTCACACGGATTACGTAACACATTGTACTTGTCATACTCGCTGCATTGGCTTTAGGCATAGGGCCGCAAAGGGAAGTCATGGGAGCACTTTAGAGCGGAGGTCTGCAACAATAGTTGTTGGAGAACCAAAAGAAGATTAATTAAAGCGTAGGTCTCCAACTTGTTGTTAAAGAAATACGATAGGAAGGGGTCTAAATTCGGATACTTGCGACGTGTAGCTATAGGAAGTTAAGAACGGAGGCCTGCGACAAGAAGCTGTAGGGAAACTATAGGAAGGAATCGAAAAGATATATAGTATAATTAACTTAGTATTCCGCGTCATGTTGTTAAAGGGATAACTCAAAAAAGGAGATCTTAAACAGAGGACCATGATTTGTCAATGAAGGAATACAACAAGAAGAGGTATTCAAACAGAATTCTTAGACTTAGTTTTAAAAATACAACGGGAGGTCTGAGTGCAGAAGTCCGCAAAGTTTAGTTGTAATTAAAGAAGAGGAAAAGAAAAAGATGTGTCTGAGCAGATGTCCGCATAGTGCAACATCATAAAAGAAAGTCTATGAGCGAAGGACAACGATGCGCAGTTATAGAAATGCATTGTTACAATGCACTTTGAAAAATTACGCACTTTGAACATTTTTTTCAAAGTGCGTTATTTTGGGACCAAGTCAACGCACTTTGAAAAAAAATTATATTTTTTTCAAAGTAGGTTGATATCGTTGATATTAACGCACTTTGAAAAATGTTCATGGTTTAGAGAAAAAAAATAGTTGATAGTTTTATATAAAATAAATGATTGTTTTAACCTTGTTTAGCTTAATGTGATATATTTAAAGAAGAACTCATTGCATTCTCAGCTAACTGGATAATCAGTTTCTAGATGAGAATTTTTTTTCTTTTCTCATAAGACAATATCGACAATTTACACAGAAACAAAATTTGGGAGGTTTTAATTATCCAAAATGACATAAACTTCATCGCTTAGCAACTGCATTTTCCTTTTTTTGAGTATGTAGCAAATTTACCTCTTATCTAGTATATTAGGCTATGCCCGAACGAGTATGATTTATATATATATATATATATATATATATATATATGAATAATGGAGATCAATGTATAATATATTTCAACTGGCTTATTGCAAATATGATGTGAAAAAAAGATACCTTAGTTCTGTTTTTCAAAAACAATAGTGATCTTTTAGAAGATCAGTGCGAGAAAATTAACCCACATCATTTTGCTTGTTTTTAAGTTTATAATAATTTAATGTTCGTTAATGTTAATATTCTTTTATTGAAGTGATTTATTTGATTAGAATACGAAAAGATGGTTATTGTTGAAACACATAGATTCTTTAACATACCACTGGAAAAATTATTGTTAGGCCAGCTCGTTTTTTTCAATAACACTGCATGTACTTGTACAGATCATATTTCTTTTTCCGATCTTAAATGTTTAACCAAAGTTGCAGACTATCATATGTTTTGGAAGGAAAAATGAAGGGTAGGGGACCTTCTTCTTGTAATCAATAAATGATGCACTGGTATTTGACCTGTATCTTTGGTTAACCCCCACCCCATCCCCGTTCTAAATATGTTAAATTAGATTCATGAGTGTAAACAAATCATCATACAATCAAGAAATTAGAAATTCATTTCCAGAATTTGTGATATAAAAATATTTTTTCAAAGTGCGTTAAGAGTGTCGATACTAAAAAATGTTGATGTACCTTCATAACGCACTTTGAAAAAAAATTTCAAAGTGGGTTAATAAGGTCCAAAATTTAACGCACTTTGAAAATTTTTTTCAAAGTGCGTTGATTTTGTCCAAAATTAAACGCACTTTGAAATTTTTTTTCAAAGTGCGTAATTTTTTCAAAGTGCGTTGCCACAATGCATGTAACGCAAGACTGCCTAGAACCGGGTTTATTAATTACAATACTACAAGAGAAGATCTTACAGCGAAGTTACGCAAAGGGTAGTCATATAAGTCATACCGTAAATCCGATTATTTTCGGTTTTTTGCGATCACTTTCACATTGGGAAAAGTACACTAAGCTCACTTATTTTGATAAAAAAAAAAGGTTTGTTATCTTGTGAAAATATGCCTTCATATAGATTTTTTGTAAGATAGTGAACGAATAAATGGTGTAGGAAAATGTTTGAGATTAAAGAGTAAAAAGCATTTATGTGTTGACAATAGAAGAATCTGTCTACATTACAGAATCCTTGATGATGTAATCGTAGTGTTTTTGCATCAGTTTTCTTCCCAAAACAAAATACTCCAACTTTTAATAAAAATATCATTTTTTGATAAACCCACAAATTATAATAGATAAATGAATGAATAAAAAATTAAATAAATAAAACATGTGCGTACCTATTGCCTTCGTGTTAAAATTATAATATTGCATATTAAAGACCTCAAGCTACGTTCAAGATAATAGGTTGATCATTTACATATGTTTGTCACCACAACCAATACACACTTTAGAAATGAGTAATAAAAATAGACTGTACTAATTAGGAAATTTTTTTGCACAAATGCTAAATATTTTTTTATGTTATGATGACTATTTATAGAAAAGGTCGGTAAAGTCAGTACCTATGTAAATAATTTATCCTCTACTTTTGATAACTAATCTTGTATATATTCTATACAGAATAATGTAATGTTAAGCCGAGTTACAAATGGTCAGAGAATTAAATTTTACTCCAAATATGATTTATATACTTTGGAATATGTAGTAAACTTACGTGTTTTTCTTAATTTGATAATTATATAATTTTGCATCTAACAGAGCCTTCAATTTATTTCCGCTTATTTAAAAAATAGGTGTATCAAACTACGTTCTAGTAATTAAAATTGTGAATTACAATTTTTTACTGCAAAACTTTAAGTTTATTTCGCGCCAAAAGTACCACTTAATAGAAAAGTAAGCAGAAAATAAATTCGAGTTGAGTGAAATACAAAAAGAAGCAATTTTGCAATTTTATGGAAAAATTATGTACTGTACATAGTTCATGCAGATCTAAGTATTATAAGAAAATGCAAATGAATACAATGATTATATGTTCACCAATAGATCACAATAAAATATTTTACAAGAAAAATGGATATTGCGTCTTTAGAGTACATACTAATGTTTATATTGATTAAAACAACGAGTAAAAAAATCAAAATGGCAATAAATCTCTATCACTCTATTTTACAATGTATCTTTTTAGTTAAGAATCTTAAAAACATTGTGTAGATACTATAACTCTGTGATAAATATAAGTTCACCATAACATATAAAGTGCAAATACTCTCATTTGATGTGAACAACCGATAGTTCAACAATTTTTTAAATAACTTTAGATGCAAAAACCTAGCGTTTGCTTTATCTGTAATTGTCAGTCAAGTGTCAAAAGGAACGATTAATCTTATATTTAACATGACAAGGTATGAATACTATAAACCAAAATATTTGATAAGAGTCAAGTATTTTCTAAAATGATAACACAAAACAGTTTTTAATAAGAGTTGTTTTTTCATTTTTGGTAAAGATATTATCAAAACATTTCAATAATTTATTATAAGTTAAATTAAGAATATTTGCGTGGTTTAATTATGCATAAAAAATGATCTAAAACAGAGGACTTTAAAAGAAAATCAATAAAGCATCGTTCTATGTAAAATTCTAGTAACAAAAAAACCCACAACTTTTTTTGCAAAAAAAAAAATATATGAAGAAAATATATATCAGAAAGCTTTACGAAATACCTTAAATATTCTATGAAATTTATAGTATTTACCTTTGGTACAAGACACGTGCTGCTCAGATGCAGTTGTCAGCTTACTGTCTACACTCAGGCTTGAACTTGTCTATTTACAGTGTTTGTCAGAGAAACTTCGTGTTAGTGTGATGTATTTGAATACAAATGTACGACTTGCAGACCAATCGCGCACTAAGACCGTTTGTCATAATGTCACGTGATATTTCATCGACATCATATTTCACAATATAGCCATGATGATGAAATGGATAAGCGTCAAGTATGCGAGCTTAAAGAAGACAAGTGATGAGAACTACAGATGTATAGGATCATATAGTTGTAATAACATGCATTGTCTATTACCGTGTTGTGGTTTTTAATACCCATCTTGCTATAAAGAAATAAGTACAGTCATTTATCTTTTCTTCAATGATGCGAAACTCAACAAATTTTCGCGGAATATCTATTTAAAATCATTTGTATTCCTCCTTACACTGGTAATACAATTTTCATATAATGAAAATCTAGCTTTGATTTTTGATAATTAAACAATGAAATGCTTGAATATAATTTATGCATGTATACAGGAACCAGTGTATACAGTATAATTTAAAAAGCTGTTTAAGTTAAAACCCCGGCCCTTTTTGACCGATCAAGATACCATCATAGCTTGTTTGTTTCCATCAATTCCATAACGTTATTATAAAATTGTTTGTCCTTGTTTCGGTTGTTAAAGTGATATCTTTGACCTGTTAAGGAATTAAAAATTAAAATATTTTACTTTTGTATCGAAAAATGCAAAATAGCAAGGTAGTCTTTGCGATGGGACTAAATGCGAATCTTGGACATTTTCATTTTTTGTGTAATGCTTTGAAGGTTTTTTATATCTCGTAATGACTGATCAATGTATGGTTTTGATTTTTAATGATTTTGATTACTTTGAATTATGAAGTGTCTACTTCAAAAACAACATGTTTAAAGGTACCGCGACAAATCATTAACACAAGGCCCATTGATACAATACGTTTTTATTTCTTGTATAAATATGAGTATGAATGAATACCTTAAATTATATTTCAGATTTCTATATGTCTAAACTTGGAATGTCATAATTTCGATATAATATATATCGTTCGTGATACATTTGAATGAAGAATATTGTGGTAAACTTATGATGCTTTTATCATGACCATTAAGATCTTGATTTACAAAAATTATTTATCAACTAAATGTTTAACTATAAGGATGTAATAAACTCTTATGACAACAACTAGTTAATACTGTAGATGCTAGTTAAACTGTAGAGTCAATTTCTTAGAGAAATTCAAGTCTGATGTATTTACAGTATAACACATAGCCATGTATTAATTTGAGATCACTGAGTTGATTTCAAATGTCGTCTTTTTCGTAATTTTGTATATTAAATCAAGGTGGGTGGATTGACATTCATAATTATATTAAAAGGTTTATTAATTAAATTTAAATAGAACCTGTTGATATTTCCTGCTTTATCTGAAAGAATTATAATTGATTATGCTAAATTAACTCTTTTCATTAATATCTCGATTTAATCACGTATATTTTTAAAAAATAAAAATCGCAAAAACAAAGAACCTACATGTAATAGTTTAACACTTTAGTCAATTCTAAATCCTTGACAGACATATTCCAACATTTAGTTTAAATAAAGAATAAGGAATCATTCTTTCAGTGTTATGAGGTGATTATTTCTGTCGAGGCGTGAGCAAATCCAATAAAGCTTGAAGAGCTTTATGATAAATTTGAACACGCCCCGACCGAAATTATCACCTCATAATTTTCAAAGAGAATGATTCCTTTTATTTATATAATTTTAAGCCATTGTACGATTAAATATTTAGATATGAATACGCAAACCCCGCTGGCGCTCAAATTATACGTCATTTGAAGTTATGGGTTATATTGTACAAAATCGATACGTTGTGTTATCACAGGCAAAGACACTGGAAAATATAACTATAGCTAAACAGATGACATGCGCTCTGCAAAGTGTATGCCAGTACATTTTGTGTTTGTAATCCGTTCAATAGTAACCTATTTAAAAAATATATATATATAAATTGTATATGATTTTGGCAGTAGTTTTTTAAATGATATTATAATCAATTTTCAAAAATTGTCTTAAAATGAATGTTAACCATAAATGATATAACACTTCACACAGATTTTTAGGCAAGATAAATGCAAACTATCTGCTTTGTATGAAAAGATTTATTGAATATAATATTTAATCTATGTAAACAAAAAAGTCCATAAAATTGATTAAATCACACATCGTCACACCACAATAATTTTGTGGATACTTGTGTGACGAGGAATAAATGCAGCTGTCTAAACAATGAAAAGTTGATTGACAGTCAGACAGACGGTTATAACTCATCACTCAAATTTAGATAAGTTATTATTTCATTTCTACTCAAATGTCATTAATTGTTTTGTTTTTCTTAAGTCTGTGAATTTGTTTACGACAAGGCTAAGAATACATCCGCACTTGTATTTCGCTAAAAGTATAAGTACTGAATACACCAAAATGAGGTGCATCCGTGCTATTTTTAATATTTATTTTTTTGATAGTATTGAATTTTGAATTGAATTTATTGAAATATTCTTCAAGTACTGTTGAATATAAAAATATATATTCACTTTGAGTATATCGAATAAAGCAACTATTAGAACACACATGAAGTCTTTAACTTAATCTTGGATAAACATTATTCATCACCGTTATAAAATCTCAACGAGTGCATTGTACTTTTTTATGACTTTTTAGGGATATTCAAAAAGTTAAAGTTCACGTCGTTGTAAAAAAAAAAAAATTAAAATGACACTAGCGCGTTGTAGAAAACCCTTAAGAAATATTTATGAAAGATAACTGGTACTGCGTATTCTTAAATGTGATAATCCTTTTAAGCTTAATTGTATATTTTGTTAAGGGGCATACTTTATACACTGTGTTTCCCCAAACGAAAAATAGGACAATTCTTGTTGTAATCCTTAGATTATGGATTCTACTAGGTCAGTAGGTTTATGTGACTATAATTAAGACTTTAATTCAGAAGATTGAAAAGGAAAAAAAAGACATCGGTTACAAATGACTCCAAGTCATTTGATTTTTTTTGTGGTGATATGTACTCTTTTACTTTTTTTTTTTTTTTAGATCAAGTTGATAGGAATCAACTGACAATTCTTTTATTTTGTGGTTTTTCTGAGTTAAACAAAATATGTTCACCATTGTTATAACCTAGCTAATATACATCCACTTGGTAGATAATAGAAGTTTGTTCAAAAGAAAGGTCAAGCTGGATGGATTCATGTGGAAGTTTGACCATAAAACAAGGTTTTGAAAAGGCTTTGAATGAAGAAGATTCAAGTTTCTTAAACTCTGGGTCGAAATTGGGTTCACTAAAATCTATATTGATTATAGTTTTACTTATTTACATTTTCCAGTGTCTTTTTTTGTGATAACACTACAAATCGATTTTGTAATGTATAGTTCAAAACATTCCATTAAAGACCACTTTGATATTTAATGATTATCCTAAAATTGCTTCAATCATATAAATATAAGTAAAGTAATTAGGAATGATTCTTCAAATATTATGAGGTGATCAAATACGGTCGGGGATGATCAAATATATCATAAAACCTTTCGGCTTAATTGGATTTGATCACAGTAGACTGTATTTGATTATTTTTATTTTCTTCCAAGCAGTCAAACGGAAGAAATTATAATATATATTATTTAGTTTTTTGGATTGCCATTTAGTTACATGTACTTTGACTAATCTCAGACTATTAATTCCGCCGGAAATTCTGGATTTTTTTTAAATTACACATTTAATTTTTTTTTTTATATAGTTAATTTAAAGTGATTTCTTACAAACTTACTTACAAATTATATAGGTTTAGAATCTTTGACTTCTCTTAATATAGCAACGCGGCCACAGTAGAACTTTTTGGGTATCTTGCTTCTTTATCATTTATAGTTTATCAAATATGAAATGTAAGAAAAATAAATAACAAAATTTTCTGCTTGTTAGAATTTAATTAGAAATCACCCATATTTCAGGTTTAAAAGTTTTTAAACAATAGACAGACACATGAAATGTTTAAAAGAAAAGCGTAGATACAATGAATACTCGTTATTATCGTTTTCTTCGGAAATTAATGATCGCAATCTTAATGAAAAATACTGCATGACACTTTGACAGAGATTGTGTGTGTATGTGTATTTTTTTCAATATTTTCCACGAAATACACAATTTGAAATACCATTTGTAAAAGAAAAATTAAGCACCATAGAATATGGAGTAGCTTATCCTTTGTAACTGACGCTTAGGTTAAATTTATGTAAATTTGAATTTGGCTTAAATATTTTTTTGGTTTTTATTCATGCTTTTCTTCTCTTGTTGAGGTTAACCACATTCACTATAAAGTAGTTGTGCATCTTAAATTTTACATGTTTATAAAAATGTACATCCTTTTAGAAATAATTTGTGGTTTTCTTCACATTCACTGAATTAGACGGCAATTAATTAGGTAAATTTGTCAGAACTTAAAATGTATGAATGAAATGCTAATGAATTATTTGACTGTTTATAGCCAGCTCAAACATTCGGTGTCTCCATGTATCAAGTATTTTGTTTTAGAGTTTTAGAATTTTTAATCTAATAAAATATCAACAAGACACATTTCGAAAGGTAACAATTCTTTCGCAATCAATGCAGCCAAATAAATCTATGTTTAATTCCGAAACGTTTCTATCTTGGTTTTCATCAGTATTTGCGTTCTCTCTGAAGCTAAATGTCTGAAATTTTTAGAATCAAATTCATGTAAAAATTGGGTTTTTTCTCAAACCCTTAGTATGAATTATTAGTATTTTGTGTTATTTTTAATTGCAATATATATATATATATATATATATATATATATATATATATATATATATATATGCTAGAACTATTTTCTTTTTATGCGTGCGTATAATTTTATTCCGCTTACTGTATGAGCTACATGTCTAACATGTATAGTAGATCATTTAAAGATTTTCTATACATTCGAATTTTTATAAAAATCTTCACTTTTTCTGTGATTAAAAAGGATTAAAATGATTTTAAGTCATATTTACATTTAAGGAAAAGGACATAAAATAAAGGCTTAAGATTAAATTTCTTATTTTTTACAAGTTTGAGGGGTATCATGCAGCCCATTGCGTGGCCTTTTAAAAAGAATAATGCGTTTGAGGTTGCATTCCGTAAAGTTTAGCATACAGAAAAATAATTTGCAACGCAGCGGCTGTATTTATATAGTTAAGAGTTCTGTTTGTAAATAGCATCGTTTCCTCTGGTACTTGTGGTGCGGATTAAATATTTTTAGAGCTTTTTTATATTGAGTAATAAACTATTCACAACAACATGACTCGAGCCTTGTTTACATAACAAC